>NC_062567.1:64283033-64347750 GCF_022837055.1 Prionailurus viverrinus
AGCATGTTTTAAATACTGTATTTCTAGAATTACATTTATTAACCTGGTGACGAGTATTTCTCTCTCAGGCATGACAGGATAATACTCTGTTATGTTCATGTAAAAATTTACTGAGACATAGCCACAAAGAAAAGTTTCCTCAAGGAATAGTTGGATACTTTCACACAGAAACACATATCTTGTTTCACTGTATTTTATAAACATTGCTTCTGTAATCCGTCTAAAATTATTTGAGTTAAATATTATAAAATGTGAGGTTTTGGCCCAGAGACGTGCCCAAGCAAAACTTAAAAAAAAAAAACCATTAATTAGGGGCACCTGGGTGGCTCAGTTGGTTAAGTGTCCAACTCTTGACTTCGGCTCAGGTTGTGATCTCAGGACTGTGAGATCAAGCCCCACATTAGGCTCCACGCCCAGCTTGAGATTCTCTCTTCCCCTCTCCCTTTGTTCCTCCCCTGCTTACCCTCTATCCCTCTCTCTAAAAGAGAGAGACAGAGACAGAGAAATGCCATTAATAATAAAATGAGTGCAAATTAAAACTACACTGGGCTTCTTAGTTTTCAGATGGTAAAAGTTCAAAAACTTGACAACTTACTCAACTAGCAACCTATGGAGAAACAGGTCATCTCAAACACTGGTGACAGTGAAAAAATGCACAACGTTTTGGAGGGGATTTGGCAAACCATCATATATTTTGGCCTTTGAACCACTTCTGGCAATTTATTCTAAAGATATACTTCAAAAATTACAAAGATAAAAGTGTGTAAGGCTATCCATTACAGCATTACCTATAATTGCAAAATATTGAAAACAACCTAAATGCCCATACAAAGGAGACTGAATAAACTACAGCATCTACACTGTGGAGCTGTAAAACAGGATGTGGACCATCTCTACAGAGTGATTTTCCAAAAAATATTTTTATGTTGAAAATCAAAGTGCAGAAGTAGATGTATAGCAGGGTTTCTCAACAGCAGCATTATGGATAAATGAAACCAGTAATTCTTTGTTGTTGAGGGCTACCTTATGTATTCTAAATGTTTAGCAGCCTACCTGGTCTCCACCCACTAGATGCCCCTCCCCCAATAAAGAGTCTCCAGACATTACCCCCTACACCGAACCATCCCCATTTGAGAACCACTAATATACAATATACTACCTTTATACAAAATGAAAGCAAAATGAGAAAGTATACATTTATCTGCTTATATTCATAAAAGGAAACAAAGTAAACCAGAAACTAATAAAATTGGTTACCTACTAGAGATTGGAGAAACAAGGCAGAATGGATAGGGGAGGGAGTGGCCTAAGTATCCTTTCTATATATTTTTACTTTTAGAATCATGTTAAAATGTCATTGTTCAAAAAAATAGCATTAAACCAATAAGGGTGAAGGAAGAATCCTTAACATTAAGTACAAACAGAAACACATGAACTGAATAGTATATCAAATGAATAACAACCACACGGAAGGGGGAGGAGGTAGTGATCCATGAAACTTGTGCGTGGCTACACTATTTCAGTTGAAGACCAAAAGAACCACAAAGAAATCTTGAACCTTATTTGGCAAGTTTCTTGTTGGTAATCATATAGGTGTAGCAATTCTGAAATTGTTTTACCCATGTTGCAGGATTGACCAAAGAAGTAAACATTTTAATAATATTAGGAGGTAGGGTTCTCACTCCGGAAGAAAGAAGATATAAATGCAGAAGGTGAGAAGGAAAGAAAGAACTGTAATATTTAATTTGAATTAGAGTGTCCATATAAATCCATGCTTTAAAAAAAAATCTATTTTCTGTTCTGTCTATATTTGGTATGTCCTGATGTTATCCTCTGAGAAGGACACAACATCATTTACATACTGTAGTGGGTTGAACTGCAGACCCAAGAAGATATGCCCAAGTCCTAAACCCCCGGTACCTGTGAATGTGACCTTATTTGGAAAAAAAAATGGGTCTTCTCAGATGTAACTATGCTAGGGATCTCCAGGTGAGATTATCCTGGATTAACCAGATGGGCCCTAAATCCAATAATTGCCCTTATAAGCAGAAGAGAAACACAGGGAAGAAAGTCATGTGAAGACGCAGGCAGAGATTGGGGTTATGTTGTCACAGGCAGAGGAATGCCTGAAACTGCCAGGAACTGGAAGAGGCAAGAAAAGTTCTACCCTAGAGCTTAGGGGGTTTAGACCTACCAAGACCTTGATTTTGAATTCCTGACCTCCAGAACTATGAAAGAATACATTTATGTTGTTTTAAACTGCCAAGCTTTTGGTTACCCAGCAGATCTTGGAAATAGGTAGTATTCTTGCACTAAAAAAAAAAAAGTAACCTGAATCATAGCATCAGGAAACTACCAATCAAAACTAATTCCAGGCACTTTCTTAAAATAATAACAACAGTTCTGCACTCTATGCATATAAATGTCATAAAAAAGAAAAAACAACAACAAAGAGAAGCTGAGGAGGTGAGATTAAAAGAAACTAGAGTAACATGGCAACTTAGATGCAAATGAATTGAGAAAAAGTAGTTATTATAAAGGATAGCATTATGATAATTGGAAATTTAAAAATAGAAAATTTAAATATGGGAAGTTGTTGGGGCTCATTCGAAGGACACGACTGCCAGTTGACCATGAGCTGGACTGGGACAATCGAAGGCTCCTCACCCCCTCGCACGTGCTTGGAATGTATGCTCTGCCTACCATTCCCACAGCTGGAACCGTTTCCAAGGAAGCAGCGTGAGAGAGCATGGTGTTATTGGGACTGTCTGGATGCTATATGTGACTGAATCCAGTTAAGGCCTCTATACAAACTTAAGATTCTGGTGGGCGAGTGCAGAGATCCACTCACCTTGTAGCTGCCCAGGACAAGCCTCATATGGTAAGTTCCCTTGCTTATTACCACCTGCCACCTGCCACTTAGGAATGGTCTCTTCTGTCTACCACTGCCTCCAGGGACAGGGGCCAGTTTGGGAACCAAAAACGTGTTTAGATAATAATACCAATGTGAATTTTCATGAATTTGATCATTGTACTGTGGTTATGCTAGAGAATATCTTTGCTCTTTGGAAACACACCCTAAAGTAGTTACGGATGAAGATTTATGATTACTGCAACTTACTTTTTAAAGGGGAAGTGTGTGAGAGAAAGAGAGAGAAAGTTGAAGGTTTTAAATATAAATATATTTTTGTAGGTCACTCGTCTGCCTATTTTCCCATAACATGCAAATGATTTAGTTGGAGCACAGATAACACAAGGTTATTTTACAACAGGTTTAACTAACATTTGAAAATAAAAGTATTTATATTTTAATGAGATATATATACATTCCTGTAAAGATTTTCAATGGGGTCTTTAAAAATATGGGAATCCCTGGCCATATTTTAAAAATTGATATATAATTCACATATCATAAAATCCACCCTAGTAAAGTACACAATACTTTTTGAATGATTTTTTATTATATTCACAAGCGCATATAACCATTGCCACTATCTAATTCCATAACATTTTCTTCACATCAAAAAGAAGCTTCATACCCAATAGCAGACACTCCCCATTCTTCCCTCCTCCCTGTCACTGCCAATCATTAATATACTTTCTGTGTCCATGGATTTACCTATTTGGACATTTCATATACACGAAATCAAACAATATGTGGTCTTTTGTGATGGCCCTTCTGTTAGCATGTTTTCAGGTTTGTTCATGTTGTAGCATGTCATAGTATTTCATTCTTTTTCATGGCTGAATAATATTCCACTGTATGAATATGCCACATTTTGGTAATTCATTCATAAGTTGATGGATATTCCAGTTGTTTTTGCTATTTGACTATTAGAAACAGTGGGCACACACCTAAGAGTGGAATTTCTGGGGCATATGATAATTCTTTGTTTGCTCTTTGAGGAACCACCCAACTGTTTTCTGAAGTGACTACACCATTTCTGGTCACATTTCTTCTACCATGTCCCTATATCTTCCTCTCTTCTATATCTCTTCTATATCTTCTGCCTTATTCTTTATCTTTCCTTCTCCAGTCTAACTGTAATTTTTTTTAAAAAAATCAGAATTAGGATGCATAATTATTTGTTTACATTATATGAAGCATTCATCTAACGTGACAATATCTTAAGTTAATATCTGGTAATAATATTAGTAGCATAAAATAGAAACTGACTATCAGAGTCAATGAGTAGTTTTTCAGCTGATACTCAGACAAGTTAAGGAAGAAATCCAAGGAAACCTTAGTAGGTAGTACTTTTGCTAATTTCCAAAGTAAATTAGAAGCACAGATATATTCTATACCTTAGTATAAACCTCAGATACAATTTGATCTATAGAACAGTCATGACACAATATATAAGGGAGACTACAATGAATAAAATACACCTGAACATTCATTTCACAAGTGTTTCTACAGGATTCTACCATAAGACTTGATTAACTGGTAATATTGGATGAAATCATATTTTATATCTACATTTCCGGGAAGATAGTATAGAGTCATAGTTGTGATAATAGGCTCTGGGCTGAAATTCCAACCTCACTATGTACTAGCAATGTGACCCAAATTCTGAACTAGAACTACCTCATTTTTAGAGTAACTTACTTTATTGCATTTGTTATGAAAACTAAATGAAGCAGCGGGTTTATATAAATCTTAAATGAAGCAATGTAGTCAGAACACTTAGCATAGTATAGGCACATAGTAGGCACTCAATAAACTGTTACACACAAAAAAATCACCTCTACTTAGGCTTAAGTTCTCTACCTATGTGAAGAAGCAACATCTTAAAAACAAAAAAACAAAAAAACAAAAAAAAAACAGATGCAAAGGAATTCCTATTTAACCAGCTAAGATACTTGTGATTTTATACCACATAGCAAATTTTTATTATTTTCACAAAATGAATAAATAACAAGTACATAATTATGTAAATTTTAGAAATTGTATTCTGTTAAACACTCAAGAAACCATCTCGGGTTTACCTAGAAGTACTTCTCTTAGTAACTGGAGCACCACTTAGTTCACTGGAGCAACTTATAAGGGCCTCGAAGGTATTAATGCATGTAAGGCTTCCTTCCATGTGCTTTCTTTGTAAGAAGAACTTGGAGGAGAAAAACTTTGTAACTTCTTTAAAAGGTTAATTTACATTATTTATGATTTTGCTACGCTTTTTGAAATATGTCAGTTCTCTTTGATGAATAGATAGGGAAATTTATTTCAAAATGGCTCTTCATTATAAGGCAAAGTAAGTATGTTTTTGCAATGCTGAAGTTTTTATTGAGTTTATAAGTCTAATAACATTTTGAATAAGCACTCTTGAAATAAAAGACAAAACAAAACAAAACACCATTTTGTGGTGTTTAGCCACAAAGTATTTAAAATTCAATCAACATGAGATTTAAGCAAAATGCCAAATCATAAACATATTATGATTCAAAATGAGGAACAGCAAATGTGTCCACATAACTTATTATTTGAGCTATTTATTAATCAAATGATGTAATAGAATATGAAAACTGCTAGTTTGAAAATTTATGTAAAGGGAATACAGATGAAATTATAAAAAAATTTATAAAATTATTTATAAGGACTCAACAAATATTGCTTTATTAAAGTCTCATTTTCTCTCAATTATTGTTTAAAAATCATGTAAAATGGTAAAAACAACACATTCTATATGTGTCCAATGAGGTACATGGCAACTAAGGATACTTTGATAGGTTTTATTAATATATGCATTTAAAAATATTATGAAGCCACCACCAAACTCTCTGGAAAAGCTATATCCAGAGAAGTTGGGATGATACTGAGTGTCTTCGGAAACATAACAGATGAGGACCTTATACCCAATGTTTATGTGATTAATTTGCATGTGATCCTTTCCAGCTCATAGGCCTGGAGTTTAATGTTTTAAGCTAGCTCAAGTTCCTCTGGTCCTACTGGAGTTTTACAGAATTAATAAGCACTTAAAGTACCCTCTACTGAACTTTCCTTTCTAGACACATAGACCTATTTAGATCATCTTCTAAATATTTCAGGTAGACCAGTTACCATGTCAGAATGTTATTAGCTTACTTGCTCTGGCCCATCAGAGAGGGGATCCTGCAACATACCTACTACAAGCAACAAAATAAATAGATTGCTTATAATTTAGCAGATATCAAAAAAGAAGCACTAACTAGTTTCAATTTACTCTTCTCTAAGTAATGTTTAGAATCACCACTATTTGCTGTGGAAAAGATATCAGAATAAATTCATAGGTATCACATTATCATTTAAATAATAATTATTATTTAAACAATTATCATAATTGTTTTTCTTTGTAATCTGGGATGACTTCAAATGCATCTATATTTAAAACTATTAGTTATAATAGTAAAATTAAAATTATTTCAGATCAAATCAATTCACAGTGATTATGGCTTTTTATATTTATATTACAAATGTCTCAGGGTACATTTATAATTTGTATTCTACTCCCACTTTTCTGTGTTAACATTTAAAAATCTGACAGTTTATGATTGCTTTGGTAAAATGTATTAACATTTCTTAGGGTTTATACTCATGGTATCTCTATTTTTTTCTTTAATAGAGACAAAAGTAGAAAGAAGGAGAAAGTGTTGAGAAATGTTGGCTCTGTCTCTTGTGCTTGGAGTCTGGAATGATCACCCAAAATGTGAAATGTTTCATAGTCATCTGGAATTTAATTTTCAACAATGGTTATAAAAATTTCACAGCAATATTAACTAGATTTAAACATGATATGTGTTAAATTTAAGAATAAGGTACTGCTAAGTACTGCTGTGTAACCATAGTGATAAGAAGTTAGCAATCTGAAAGCCATAAGATCTAGCTATTAATAATTCATATAAATGTACACACTGGGACCAATCATGTCATCTGATTTTTCTCATGAATAGCAAGAATTAAATTTGAGTCCTCAATGCATAAGTCATTCCTAATATTCTTTAAATAAATATGTAGCAAAAAGAAGAAATACTCAACTAAGGAGATATTAACTATTATTGAAATTATATTTTTAGGATGTTATTCCTAGGCACCAAAGCAGAGATGTGCACTGCCCCCTGAAGAGCAGGGACTATATTTATTTCCAAGTAATAAGAATAATGTAGTGGAATAATCAAAGTATGGCTAACCTGATGAGAATGCAAACTTCTTAAAAGTCAACTTTAAGAATATTTATCATTATATTAGATTACCATTTGAAATCCCTATTATTTGACTTTCTGACCTACAAAAATTCTAATTCCATATGGTGCAACCTAATAATTGACTCATAAATTGAGGAAAAGTTTTAGAAGCAAAGGAAGATTTTTTCCATTATTATTTTCATAAATTAACCCATAGAAGAGTTAAATATGAAAAAAATTATCCTAAATATTTTCCCAAGCAAAAGAAAGCTATAGGAAATTGTTTACATTTATAGATTTCTTTAAGAGAGTTTTAAAAAACTGAACTGTACCAACTACTACACAGGAAGTACCAAAATGTATACTTTCAATTGTCAGCCAATTGCCCAAAGATATTTATGCAAAGTTTACTTGCTTTTAGTCTAATAGTTATAAAGCAAAGGAAAAGAAGTGAATTAGCTACAGCCATATTACTGAGCCTTCTTCATGGCAAAAATCATTTCTTTTACAAGGGACATGTGAAGTGGCAAATCTTTATCCCTATCATAAAGAGGATTATGTGACATATCTAGTGCATGCAGCAAAATAAATAGTTTGCTTCCTAAATAGTATATGGAGCCAGACTGATTTGTCAGTAGAAACCAAATCTATGGAGATGTTCATCCACTCATTTATTCAATCATTCATCAGGTGTTCATTGCACTGTTATAATATACTATTCTTTAGATTCAGTAGATACCACCAGTGCCGTACAGATACGCAGATGCCCTTTCTAGCTTATATTCTATAAAGATTTGTTCAATAGTAACTCAACATGGGCAAAGTCTGTTCTAGTAATAACTCTCACTCCCTAAGCCCAGATTTGTCTAATTTGGGGGCAGCAAGACCAGTGTATGTGTAACCAACTGGGTATGGGGCTCCATGAGTAGCCCTGAATTAAGCATATCACATTCTTCCTTTATTCCAGCGACCCTTTCAGACCAACATTCCACTCAGGCAATGGTCCGGGTAGCCTGCATCTTACTTAAATAAACACATTCTTTGTCCTTCAGAGGCTCTCCCTATTTTTTTTTGCACTTAGAGATTCATTAAGAATCAAAAAGTCTGAAAACTAGAAACCCAGAGGAAAATGGTAATTGAGATATTTAACTTGCATTCCCCTATATTCTTACTTAGGTCCTTTTCCAGGCCACATCCTCATTTTTAAATCTGACAGCTGAGGCAAAAGAAAGGAAAAGAAAAAAAAAAGCAAAGCAAAGGAAAGCAAGGATCTCACTGAAAATACTTTATTGACTATGAGGTTACTCTGTCTGCCATGGAGAGAGGAGGCAAACTAGGTCTTCTAACCTCCCTCCTGATCTCACATGCTCCTGGTTCTCTAATAGTCATTCTCTGGTTTTATATGTGTGGCTTAGATGATGGTCTACTATAACATAGTTCTTCTATCCCTCCAAATAGGAAATCCTGGATTTGGGACATATTTATATAGAAACAATTCAAAGGGATGTGCAGATTTTTTTAAAAAAATGATTTTTAAATATTTATTTATTTTTGAGAGACAGAGACAGAGACTGAACAGGGGAGAGGCAGAGAGAGAGGGAGACACAGAATCTGAAGCTGGCTCCAGGCTCCGAGCTGTCAGCACAGAGCCCAATGTGGGGCTTCAACCCACGAACCAGGAGATCATGACTTGAGCTGAAGTTGGATGTTTAACCAACTGAACCACCCAGGTGCCCTAGGATGTTCAGATTTTTAAGTATCTACAAAACTCATTTGACACATACATATCTTGGCCTGTGATGCAGTTTGTCAATGTGGGTGCTATTAGTGTTATTTAAGTGTTTTGTTCATTCTGTTGAACTACTTAAACCAAAAATCTTGCACTGTTGCAGAATACAGTCTCTTTTTTTTTTTGACAACATAAAGGTTAAATAATGATTTTTAACGCCATAATCCATTGTTAAAATTAAGATTTGCTTGTTTTATATCTCTTCAGGAACTCTGATTTTAAATTAAGGGAATATTTTTAGAGATTTTTTAAAACTTTATAGATAAGTGGGTTTTAGAAGAATACGAAAGAATAGAGAACATATTCTAATCTGAAAGTGATCTGAACATAGTTTAAAGGAATTTCAATGTCACACAAGAATATAGTTTCCTTCACATTAACATAAATGAATGACAGCCAGTACTATGCTAAAATTGCCTGGGATTGCCATGTTCCCCCAGCATTATATGGACCTCTGTTTCTGAACAATAGCTTAATATTAATACAGATTTAGCATACCAAACAAACAACCCTAGATGGTGATACTTGCAAGGTCAGGCAAGAGAGTAGTAATTTTTTAGAGAAATATGCCCTGCTGCTAGCAATACCCAAGTGAAAATGACTTTAGAGTCAGACACACGTAAGTTCAAATGTTAGTTGTAGTCAGCTGCTTGACTTCAACCTAAGTTTTCTCACCTATAAAATAGGAATACTAATGCCAACTTTATGTGTTTTCATACAGAAAAATTAGAAACATATAATATGTGTATAATAGTGACTAATGCATAATAATTAGTGTATTTTAAATTAACAAAAAGCAAAACAAAACAAAAAACAAAGTAGTAAGTCCAGAGATACTTAACCCTTGCTAAAGATGCCCCAGGATCCATCAATTATTTCAAGAGGTCATAAGATTCTCAACTAAAAATCAATATTAATTCACTTTATGGTAAAAATAACATAGGCTAGTCAACTATACTTCAGTAAAAAAAAAAAAAAAAAAAAAGTAAAAATGCATAGGCTAAATCATTAAAGGCATGAGTGGAAATGCCATCCCAGAAAGCATGGATTAAATGCTGGCACTGTTAAAAGAAGAGGTTTCATGTCATAAGCTCATCTAACTAAGAAAAACAATTGAAAAAGACAGAAATTTTTGTAAGTGAATGCAAACTATAAAAGAATCATAGTTTGTCATTCCCCATAAATCTGGGACAGCGCTCAAGAAGATTTAATTACTATGATTGTCTGAGAAAACATTTAAGGTCAAACAGTGGTTTATTTTTTCGTTTCAATCACAGGTAGATGTTTTTAATGTGATTATTTTGTTAATCTGAAAATAAGAGGCAGTGAATGCAGAGGGATTTATATCCAGAGATTTGATGAACTCTAACTTCAGGCTCTGAAATGCTATGTAACTCAAAGTACTAAAGTCTCTAATCTCTTTGAACTCCAATTTAATTTTCAAAATATTCTATTTAGCATGACTTATGCAGAGCATAATGCTGACAAAAGAGAATGAGAAGTAATGATTATAATAGAAGTTATGTCATCTTTTATATTCCTCAAGGAGCATTAACAGACTAAAATTTAACATATAAGGTTATATTACATATATAAGGAAAATGTACCATTTACTTATAAAGAGGAGACAAGTTCCTTAGGTGGAAATTAGACAAATGGCAGACAGACTCACAAAGTACCAAAAAATTTTAAAAACTCAAAGAGGGGTGCCTGGGTGGCTCAGTCAGTGGAGCATCTGACTTCAGCTCAGGTCATGATCTCACAGTTTGTAAGTTCAAGCCCTGCATCAGGCTCACTGCTGTCAGCACAGAGCCCGCTTTGGATCCTCTGCCCCTCCTCTGCTTACTCTCTCTCTCAAAAATAAACAAACAAATGTTTAAACTTTTATTTAAAAAAAAAAGTAATTCAAAGAAATTCAGCATGAAGAACACTTTAGCACTGCTTAAGGACCTAGGGGATGGGTACTGTTATTTCCGGGATATATCAATGACATAATATTAGTGGAGGTGAGTCTAATAAATGTTTGCTTTTCTCAGAGTGGTATATTAGAGGAAAGGTGGATAGGGCAACCTTGCTTAGAAGTGTCCAAAAAGAAAAACAATGATTGTATGTGTACTTGAATCTGAGGCATTTCTGATCTATTTAGTCATGGGAGAAACATCTAATTCATGACAACTGTTAAAATCCTAATTAACTTTCAAAACCTGGGTCAACTGACACACTGTTATATCATGGTTTTCCTCCTTTTGAACATCTACAGCATTTCTTGCTTTTCTTGAGGCACTTTTTCCTACTTTTATTGAAGTTGATTGCATGTTTTTGTTTATAACCAAATTTAACATAAGCTCTACATTGAGAGTGATTATGTCTTACTGTCTATCCTACATAGTATCTTATAGCAGGGCTTTAATAAACACTTAAAATTAAAAAAAAAAAAGAGTATTGACAGAAAATAATATACATTAATGTTCCCAAGATATGAAGTATAATATCCTGGCCATTCTATGCCTCTTTTTCCTCCTTTTGTTTTTTTCTGTTGTCTGTTTCTTTTAAAAAATGTTTAGTCAAATTTAATTCAACCCTTATAATACAGTCCTCTCACTTTCCTAACCTTTTACTTCTCAACCCCCAAAGTCAAAGATAGACAAAAATTTGCACAAGTTTTCTTTTCATACACAATTATGGGAAGTCTGAATCTATTTCAGATCTGTTGAATGTTAAGTATTAAGGCATAAGGATTGAGTAGTAACAACATCATGGGCAAAATTTCTGTCCCAAGATATTTCTACCAAGGCAGGGTAGTGAGAGCAAGAGCTCTGGGAACAGAATTACATAGTGGGTTGGTGACCAACTGGAGACTGTTGCTGAGGAGAAATATGTGAAGTATTCAAATGGTCCTCTGGATGATTAAAAAGAAGAAAAAATAATATGAAAGATCCAAGATTTTGCTACCTTTTGTTAACAAACACCTATTTCTTATGTCTTTCTTCTTTCCCTCCCTTCTCTCCATTCCTTCCCTCTTTGTTCCTTCCCCACTCTCTCCTTCCCTCTCCTCACTCTGTGCCCCCAAACCCCACCAAAATGTTTCAATTCCCCATTTAGGTGAATATTAGCATATAATAATGTTTTGTTAGCAGGTGAACTAAACAAGTAAAAGATTGGACTTTTGAGGTTTAATGGCTGAAGAACTACAACATGACTAATGGGTCATAAATTAGTGGATTAGTGAATGCAAAAGCAGATCACAAATCTACCCTTGGGTAGTTGGGAAGACAGAGAAACTGCACCAAGAATTGACAAAAGAAATTTGGGATCTATATTCAAGTGGAAAACTTTTCCTAAGGGTCAAGATGGCTAACAGTAGGGAACAATGAGTTTCAGTCATCAGTTTGAAGATTACAATACAGTCACATTATTCAGGAATTTCAGTCTCCAATAGCCTAAAATTGCCAAAATATTTTTTAAAGTTACATCTGAGCAAAACAAAACATTTCACCATATATCATCCCATAGATTTAGAGTACTAAATCTACATTAGAGATAACATTTTTCTTTGCTAAAACGTATCAAATGTTCTAGTAGTTATTGTATCCAATCATTAATGAAATAGGATGAGAGGAAGCTGTTTTGAAACTAATTTATCTAGCACAATATTTATTTCTATTGAACTAAGGCCCAGATTTTCTTTTATCTGGTTCTCATTATTAACATTGTTTAAGTATTAGAAGACAGTATCTGGGCTGTGCTGAGAGGCTGGAGCCTGTTTCAGATTCTGTGTCTCCCTCTCTCTCTGACCCTCCCCCGTTCATGCTCTGTCTCTCTGTGTCTCAAAAATAAATAAACGTTAAAAATAATTAAAATAAAATAAAATAAAATGTAAGTGTCCCAATTTGCTTAATTAGAACATTTATTTTCCTCAGTTCACTTTTTTTTCTTTCGAATACAAATGATATTATTAGATATGCACCTTAACAAAATCCACTCCTTTCCCCCATGAAAATAACAATGAGATCCACCCTCTATCAAGAAGTCTTTCAGTCATAAAAAGTGAAAACAGGGAGATTTTAATAAAGTCTGTTAGTGACTCATGAAATTTATTCTGTAGGTAAATAAAACTCGATCCTGTATTCACTTTAGTTTTTTTTTTTCTGCCAAAGTAGTACTTAGTCAATATTCTGCTTCCCTAAATTAATGCAATAAACCATTAGATAATAATTCTCATTAATACGAATATTTGAAGAAGAAATGTTTAACTATTGGCAAATATTTTGAAGTAGGTTGTCACAGCTTTCTTTGAAATCATAAACACTTATGAGATTATTTTCAAATGTTCTTGAAAAAAATCAGCAGTGTTTAGGATACAAGAAATAAACACTACATTTAGTCTCTCTTGGTTTACATATACATTTATGTACATTTTATGCTTTTTTGCATATTATTTTGCATATGAGATATTTGTCTTATAAAATGTTAAATATAAATACAAATTTTCATATTTCTAGAAGCTATATAATCAAGATAAAATGACTTTTAACAGTAATTATTTTAAAACACCTTTAATCTTAAAAAACAGAGTTTCAGTCTCATGTCTTCCTAAGTTGCAGTTGACCTTTTGCTTAGCCAACAGTAAATTTCATAACTAAGAACAAGTTTCTCAGTGATTTAGGTTCACTGCAAAATAACATAGGTCTCTCTGAGGGCAAACACTGGGATTTATGTACTTTCTTTATTTTCCCACTTTTTAAAGATTTGGTAAAATACACGTGGCATAAAATTTGCCATTTTAACCATTTTTATGTGTACAGTCCAGTGGCATTATTTTGGGTTTTTTTTTCAGTTTTACTGAGATAAAATTGACATACAACATTGCGTAAGTTTAAGATTTAAAAATGTTGATTTGATGTACTTATATATAGCAAAATGATCACTGAAATGTTACCTGATGACTTTATCACTTCACATATTTATCATTACTTTATTATGGTGAGAACATTTTAGATTTACTCTCTCAACAACTTCCAAGTGTATGTTATTGTTAATGGTCATCATGACACTGTGTATTAGATTCCCTGAACTTAATCATCTTCTAACTAGAATTTTGTGCTCCTGACCAACATCTTCCCATTTCCTCTACTCTCTGGCTCCTGGTAACCACCATTCTATTCCCTGTTTCTATAAGTTTGGCTTTTTTAGATTCTACATGTAGGTGTTATCATATAGTATTCATCTTTCTTTGTCAGATATTTCACTTAGCATAATGCCCTCAAGATCCATTCATGTTGTCATAGATACCAGGATTTCCTTCTTTCTCTTGGCTGAAAGTTTCCTGTGTGTGTGTGTGTGTGTGTGTGTGTGTACTATATCTTCTCTTGCCATTCAACTGTTGATGGAAACGAGGTTGTTTTCATATTTTGGCTATTGCAAATAATGCTGCAATGAACATGGGAATACAGATATCTCTTCAAGATCCTGTTTTCATTTCCTTTAGTTATATATACCCAGAAGTGGTATTGCTGGATCATATGATAGTTCTTTTTAATTTTTTGTGGAGCTTCCATACTGTTTTCCATAATGGCTAAACCAATTTACATTCCCACTAACAGTGCACAAGGATCCCCTTTTCTCTACATCCTTGCCAACACTTGTTATCTCTTGTCTTTTTGATACCAGTCATTCTCACAAGCGTTCGATGATATCTCATTGTCGATATGGTTTGCATTTAGTGATGTTACCATCTTTTCATGTACCCGTTGGCCATTTGTCTTTGAAAAAAGTGTCTATTCAATTCTCTGCCCATTTTTAAATCAGACTGTTTGAGTTTTTGCTAATGAGATGTATGTGTTCTTTATATTTTTTGGATATTAAACCTTTACTAGGTATAAGATTTGCAAATATTTTCTCCCCTTCTATATGTTGATGTAGTCCCACTTACTGATTTTTGCTTTTGCTGTTTGTGCTTTCGGTGTTATATCCAAAAAATCATTGCCAAGACCAATGCCAAGGAGCTTTTGCCCTATTTTCTTCTAGGACTTTTATGGTTTCAGGTCTCACATTCAGGTTTTCAATCCATCTCAAGTTCATTTTTGTGAGTGGTGTAAATACAGTTCCAATTTCATTTTTCTACATGTGGTCATCTAGTTGTTTTTTTTTTAAACCTTTATTAAAGAGACTATCCTTTCCTCATTGTGTAGTCATGGCTCCCTTGTCAAATATGCAGGGGTTTATTTCTGGTCTTTTGATTCTATTCCACTGGTCTATGTCTATTTTTATGCTAGCATCATACTGTTTTGGTGACTATAGGTTTGCAGTATAGCTGAAATCAGAAGTGCAATGCTTCCAGCTTTGTTCTTCTTTCTCAGGATTGCTTTCTCTATTCAGGTCAGTTTGTGGCTCCACACAATTTTTAGGATTGTGTTTTTTTCTATTTCTATAAAAAATGCCATTGAGATTTTGACCAGAATTGCATTGAATCTATAGACAGCTTTGGGTAGTTTGGACATTTTAGTAATATTAATTCTTCCAATCCATGAACTTGGGATGTCTTTCCATTTGTGTCTTCTTTAGTTTCTTTAATCAAAGTCATATAGTTTCAATATACAGATCTCTCATCCCCTTGGTCAAATTTATATCTAAGTACTTTATTGTTTTCAATGGTATTGTAAATAAGATTATTTTACTTCTTTTTCAGATACTTTGTTGTTAGTGTATAGAAATGCAGTTAATTTCTGTATGTTGGTTTTGTATCCTACAACTTCATTTAATTCATTGATTTGTCCTGAATGTTTTGGTGGAGCCTTCAGGCTTTTCTATATGTATGTAAGATCATACCATCTACTAACAAAGACAATTTACTTCTTCCCTTTTGATTTGGATGTCTTTTATTTCTTTATATTGCCTAATTGCTCTGGCTAGAAATTCCAGTACTATGTTGAATAACAGTGGTCAGATTAGGCACCCTTGTCTTGTTCTTGAGATCTTAGATAAAAAGCTTTCACTTTCAACTTTTCACTATTGAGTATTATGTTAGCTGTGCGTTTGTCATATATGGCCTTTTATAATGTTGAGGTATGTTCCTTACATACCCACCTTATTGGGAGATTTTGTCATGAGAGCATGTTGTGTTTTTTCAAATGCTTTTTCTTCATCTATTGAGATAATCATACGATTTTTATTCTATTCATGTGGTGCATCACATTTATTGATTTGCATATGTTGAACACATCCCAGGAATAAATCTTCCTTAATCATAGCATGATTCTTTTAATGAGCTGTTAAATTTGGTTTGTTAATTTTGTTGAGAATTTTTACATCTATATTTATCTCAGATATTGGTCTATAGTTTTCTTATTTTGTAGAGTCCTTATCTTGCTTTGTTATCAGGGTAGTGCTGGCCTCATAAAATAAGTTTGGGAGTGCTCTCTCTTCTTTGATTTTTTGGAAGAATTTAAGAAGACTGACATTAATTCTTCTTTAAATGTTTGTTAGAAATTAACCAGTGAAACCAACTGTTTTTGGCTTTTCTTTCCTGGAAGGTTTTTCATTACTAATTTAATCTCCTTTCTTGTTATTGGTCTTTTAAAATTTTTTTCTTCATAATTCAGTCTTGGTAAATTGGTTATTTCTAGGCAGTCGTCCATTTCTTCTAGGTTATCCAATTTGTTAGTATAACATTGTTCACAATAGTTTTTTAAGAACGTATGTATTTTAGATGTATCAGTTGTAATATCTCCCCTTTCATTTCTAATTTTATTCATGAGTCTTCTTTCTTTTTCCCTTAGTCTAGCTGAAGGTTTATCAATATTGTTTATCTTTTCAAATTATTAGCTCTTAGGTTTGTTGATCTTTTTTATTGTTCTTTTGGTCTCTATTTCATTTATTTCTGCTCTGATATTAGTTATGTCCTTCCTTCTGTTAACTGTGGGCTTTATTTTTTCTTATTTTTCTAGTTCTTTGAGGCACGAAGTTAAGTTTATTAGAAACATCTTTTTTCATTTTTAATACAGGCATTTATTGATATAAATGATCGCCTTAGAACTGCTATTGTAGCATCCCATATGTTTAGTTTCCATTTTCATTTGTTTCAAGATTTTTTAATTTCTCTTTTGATTTCTTCTTTGACCCATATTGGTTGCTCAGGAGTGTGTTATTTAATTTTCACATATTCGTAAATTTTCCAGCTTTTCTCCTATTATTGATACTAGTTTTACACTATTATAATGAAAAAAAATACTTGGTATGATTTCAATCTTCTTAAATTTGCTAAGACTAGTTTTGTGTTATATGTCAGACAATGTTCCATGCGTGCTTGAGAAGAATATGTAGTTTACTGCTTTTGGATAGAATATCTGTATATGTCTGTTAGGTCCATTTGGTGTAAAGTATGGTTTGAGTCCAACGTTTCTTGTTAATTTTCTGTCTGAATGGTCTATCTGTTGTTGAAAGTAGGATACTGAAGTCCCCAACTATTCATGTATTGTGTAACTTCCTTCAGATTTGTTAGTATTTGCTTAATATGCACCCATATTTAATATTTGTTAGTATTTGCTTATATATGCACCCAACTCCACTGTTGGGTGCATATATATTACAATTATTGTACCTTCTTGACACATTGGACACATTATCATTATATAATGACCTTCTTTGTCTCTTGTTACCATTTTTCACCAGAAGTATGTTTTGTATGATATAAGCATGGCTACTCCTGGTGTCTTTTGGTTTCCATTTACATGGAATATCTTTTTTCATCCCTTCACTTTCAATCTATGTGTGTCCTTAAAGCTGAAGTGAGTCTCTTGTAAGCAGCATATAGTTGGGTCTTGTTTTGTTTTTTGTTTTTTTGTTTTTTGTTTTTTGTTTTTTGTTTTTTGTTTTTATCCATCCGTCCTGTCTATGCCTTTTGATTGGAAAATTCAATCCATTTACATTTAGAGTAAGTGTTAATAGGCAAGGACTTACTAATACTGGCTTATTGTTTTCTGGCTTTTTTGTAGTTCTCTAACTTCTTTCTTCCTCTTCACAGCCCTCCTTTGTGAATTGCTGATTTTCTTTTTTCTTTTTTTCTTTTCTTTTCTTTTTTCTTTTTCTTTTCTTTTTTTCTTTTTTTAATTTTATTTTTTTAAATTTACATCCAAATTAGTTAGCATATAGTGCAACAATGATTTCGGGAGTAGATTCCTTAATGCCCCTTATACATTTAGCCCATCCCCCCTCCCAAAACCCCTTCCAGTAACCCTCTGTTTGTTCTCCATATTTATGAGTCTCTTATGTTTTGTTCCCCTCCCTGTTTTTATATTAGTTTTGTTTCCCTTCCCTTATGTTCATCTGTTTTGTCTCTTAAAGTCCGCATATGAGTGAAGTCATATGATATTTGTCTTTCTCTGACTGACTGATTTCACTTAGCATAATACCCTCCAGTTCCATTCACATAGTTGCAAATGGCAAGATTTCATTCTTTTTGATTGCCAAGTAATACTCCGTATATACCACATCTTCTTTTTTTTTTTTTTTTTTTTTTTTTTTTTTATGAAATTTATTGACAAATTGGTTTCCATACAACACCCAGTGCTCATCCCAAAAGGTGCCCTCCTCAATACCCATCACCCACCCTCTCCTCCCTCCCACCCCCCATCAACCCTCAGTTTGTTCTCAGTTTTTAAGTCTCTTATGCTTTGGCTCGCTCCCATTCTAACCTCTTTTTTTTTTTTTTTCCTTCCCCTCCCCCATGGGTTCCTGTGAAGTTTCTCAGGATCCACATAAGAGTGAAACCATATGGTATCTGTCTTTCTCTGTATGGCTTATTTCACTTAGCATCACACTCTCCAGTTCCATCCACGTTGCTACGAAAGGCCATATTTCATTTTTTCTCATTGCCACGTAATATTCCATTGTGTATATAAACCACAATTTCTTTATCCATTCATCAGTTGATGGACATTTAGGCTCTTTCCATAATTTGGCTATTGTTGAGAGTGCTGCTATGAACATTGGGGTACACGTGGCCCTATGCATCAGTGCTCCTGTATCCCTTGGATAAATTCCTAGCAGTGCTATTGCTGGGTCATAGGGTAGGTCTATTTTTAATTTTCTGAGGAACCTCCACACTGCTTTCCAGAGCGGCTGCACCAATTTGCATTCCCACCAACAGTGCAAGAGGGTTCCCGTTTCTCCACATCCTCTCCAGCATCTATAGTCTCCGGATTTGTTCATTTTGGCCACTCTGACTGGCGTGAGGTGATACCTGAGTGTGGTTTTGATTTGTATTTCCCTGATAAGGAGCGACGCTGAACATCTTTTCATGTGCCTGTTGGCCATCCGGATGTCTTCTTTAGAGAAGTGTCTATTCATGTTTTCTGCCCATTTCTTCACTGGGTTATTTGTTTTTCGGGTGTGGAGTTTGGTGAGCTCTTTATAGATTTTGGATACTAGCCCTTTGTCCGATATGTCATTTGCGAATATCTTTTCCCATTCCGTTGGTTGCCTTTTAGTTTTGTTGGTTGTTTCCTTGGCTGTGCAGAAGCTTTTTATCTTCATAAGGTCCCAGTAATTCACTTTTGCTTTTAATTCCCTTGCCTTTGGGGATGTGTCCAGTAAGAGATTGCTACGGCTGAGGTCAGAGAGGTCTTTTCCTGCTTTCTCCTCTAAGGTTTTGATGGTTTCCTGTCTCACATTTAGGTCCTTTATCCATTTTGAGTTTATTTTTGTGAATGGTGTGAGAAAGTGGTCTAGTTTCAACCTTCTGCATGTTGCTGTCCAGTTCTCCCAGCACCATTTGTTAAAGAGGCTGTCTTTTTTCCATTGGATGTTCTTTCCTGCTTTGTCAAAGATGAGTTGGCCATACGTTTGTGGGTCTAGTTCTGGGGTTTCTATTCTATTCCATTGGTCTATGTGTCTGTTTTGGTGCCAATACCATGCTGTCTTGATGATGACAGCTTTGTAGTAGAGGCTAAAGTCTGGGATTGTGATGCCTCCTGCTTTGGTCTTCTTCTTCAAAATTCCTTTGGCTATTCGGGGCCTTTTGTGGTTCCATATGAATTTTAGGATGGCTTGTTCTAGTTTCGAGAAGAATGCTGGTGCAATTTTGATTGGGATTGCATTGAATGTGTAGATAGCTTTGGGTAGTATTGACATTTTGACAATATTTATTTTTCCAATCCATGAGCAGGGAATGTCTTTCCATTTCTTTAAATCTTCTTCAATTTCCTTCATAAGCTTTCTATAATTTTCAGCATACAGATCCTTTACATCTTTGGTTAGATTTATTCCTAGGTATTTTATGCTTCTTGGTGCAATTGTGAATGGGATCAGTTTCTTTATTTGTCTTTCTGTTGCTTCATTGTTAGTGTATAAGAATGCAACTGATTTCTGTACATTGATTTTGTATCCTGCAACTTTGCTGAATTCCTGTATCAGTTCTAGCAGACTTTTGGTGGAGTCTATCGGATTTTCCATGTATAATATCATGTCATCTGCAAAAAGCGAAAGCTTGACTTCATCTTTGCCAATTTTGATGCCTTTGATTTCCTTTTGTTGTCTGATTGCTGATGCTAGAAGTTCCAGCACTATGTTAAACAGCAGCGGTGAGAGTGGGCATCCTTGTCGTGTTCCTGATCTCAGGGAAAAAGCTCTCAGTTTTTCCCCGTTGAGGATGATGTTAGCTGTGGGCTTTTCATAAATGGCTTTTATGATCTTTAAGTATGTTCCTTCTATCCCGACTTTCTCAAGGGTTTTTATTAAGAAAGGGTGCTGGATTTTGTCGAAGGCCTTTTCTGCATCGATTGACAGGATCATATGGTTCTTCTCTTTTTTTTTGTTAATGTGATGTATCACGTTGATTGATTTGCGAATGTTGAACCAGCCCTGCATCCCAGGAATGAATCCCACTTGATCATGGTGAATAATTCTTTTTATATGCCGTTGAATTCGATTTGCTAGTACCTTATTGAGAATTTTTGCATCCATATTCATCAGGGATATTGGCCTGTAGTTCTCTTTTTTTACTGGGTCTCTGTCTGGTTTAGGAATCAAAGTAATACTGGCTTCATAGAATGAGTCTGGAAGTTTTCCTTCCCTTTCTATTTCTTGGAATAGCTTGAGAAGGATAGGTATTATCTCTGCTTTAAACGTCTGGTAGAACTCCCCTGGGAAGCCATCTGGTCCTGGACTCTTATTTGTTGGGAGATTTTTGATAACCGATTCAATTTCTTCGCTGGTTATGGGTCTGTTCAAGCTTTCTATTTCCTCCTGATTGAGTTTTGGAAGAGTGTGGTTGTTCAGGAATTTGTCCATTTCTTCCAGGTTGTCCAGTTTGTTGGCATATAAGTTTTCATAGTATTCCCTGATAATTGTTTGTATCTCTGAGGGATTGGTTGTAATAATTCCATTTTCATTCATGATTTTATCTATTTGGGTCATCTCCCTTTTCTTTTTGAGAAGCCTGGCTAGAGGTTTGTCAATTTTGTTTATTTTTTCAAAAAACCAACTCTTGGTTTCGTTGATCTGCTCTACAGTTTTTTTAGTTTCTATATTGTTTATTTCTGCCCTGATCTTTATTATTTCTCTTCTTCTGCTGGGCTTAGGCTGCCTTTGCTGTTCTGCTTCTAGTTCCTTTAGGTGTGCTGTTAGATTTTGTATTTGGGATTTTTCTTGTTTCTTGAGATAGGCCTGGATTGCAATGTATTTTCCTCTCAGGACCGCCTTCGCTGTGTCCCAAAGCGTTTGGATTGTTGTATTTTCATTTTCGTTTGTTTCCATGTATTTTTTAATTTCTTCTCTAATTGCCTGGTTGACCCACTCATTCGTTAGTAGGGTGTTCTTTAACCTCCATGCTTTTGGAGGTTTTCCAGACTTTTTTCTGTGGTTGATTTCAAGCTTCATAGCATTGTGGTCTGAAAGTAAGCATGGTATAATTTCAATTCTTGTAAACTTATGAAGGGCTGTTTTGTGACCCAGTATATGATCTATCTTGGAGAATGTTCCATGTGCACTCGAGAAGAAAGTATATTCTGTTGCTTTGGGATGCAGAGTTCTAAATATATCTGTCAAGTCCATCTGATCCAATGTCTCATTCAGGGCCCTTGTTTCTTTATTGACCGTGTGTCTAGATGATCTATCCATTTCTGTAAGTGGTGTATTAAAGTCCCCTGCAATTACCACATTCTTCTCAATAAGGTTGCTTATGTTTATGAGTAATTGTTTTATATATTTGGGGGCTCCGGTATTCGGTGCATAGACATTTATAATTGTTAGCTCTTCCTGATGGATAGACCCTGTAACTATTATATAATGTCCTTCTTCATCTCTTGTTACAGCCTTTAATTTAAAGTCTAGTTTGTCTGATATAAGTATGGCTACTCCAGCTTTCTTTTGGCTTCCAGTCGCATGATAAATAGTTCTCCATCCCCTCACTCTCAATCTAAAGGTGTCCTCAGGTCTAAAATGAGTCTCTTGTAGACAGCAAATAGATGGGTCTTGTTTTTTTATCCATTCTGATACCCTATGTCTTTTGGTTGGCGCATTTAATCCATTTACATTCAGTGTTATTATAGAAAGATACGGGTTTAGAGTCATTGTGATGTCTGTATGTTTTATGCTTGTAGTGATGTCTCTGGGACTTTGTCTCACAGGGTCCCCCTTAGGATCTCTTGTAGGGCTGGTTTAGTGGTGACAAATTCCTTCAGTTTTTGTTTGTTTGGGAAGACCTTTATCTCTCCTTCTATTCTAAATGACAGACTTGCTGGATAAAGGATTCTCGGCTGCATATTTTTTCTGTCTAGCACCCTGAAAATCTCGTGCCAATTCTTTCTGGCCTGCCAAGTTTCAAAAGAGAGATCAGTCACGAGTCTTATAGGTCTCCCTTTATATGTGAGGGCACGTTTACCCCTTGCTGCTTTCAGAATTTTCTCTTTATCCTTGTATTTTGCCAGTTTCACTATGATATGTCGTGCAGAAGATCGATTCAAGTTCCGTCTGAAGGGAGTTCTCTGTGCCTCTTGGATTTCAATGCCTTTTTCCTTCCCCAGTTCAGGGAAGTTCTCAGCTATGATTTCTTCAAGTACCCCTTCAGCACCTTTCCCTCTCTCTTCCTCCTCTGGGATACCAATTATGCGTATATTATTTCTTTTTAGTGTATCACTTAATTCTCTAATTTTCCCCTCATACTCCTGGATTTTTTTATCTCTCTTTTTCTCAGCTTCCTCTTTTTCCATAACTTTATCTTCTAGTTCACCTATTCTCTCCTCTGCCTCTTCAAGCCGAGCTGTGGTGGTTTCCATTTTGTTATGCATTTCGTTTAAAGCGTTTTTCAGCTCCTCGTGACTGTTCCTTAGTCCCTTGATCTCTGTAGCAAGAGATTCTCTGCTGTCCTGTATACTGTTTTCAAGCCCAGCGATTAATTTTATGACTATTATTCTAAATTCACTTTCTGTTATATTATTTAAATCCTTTTTGATCAGCTCATTAGCTGTTGTTATTTCCTGGAGATTCTTCTGAGGGGAGTTCTTCCGCTTGGTCATTTTGGATAGTCCCTGGAGTGGTGCGGACCTGCAGGGCACTTCCCCTGTGCTGTAGTGTATAACTGGAGTTGGTGGGCGGGGCCGCAGTCAGACCTGATGTCTGTCCCCAGCCCACCGCTGGGGCCACGGTCAGACTGGTGTGTGCCTTCTCTTCCCCTCTCCTAGGGGCGGGATTCACTGTGGGGTGGTGTGGCTCGTCTGGGCTACTTGCACCGTGCCAGGCTTGTGATGCTGGGGATCTGGCGTATTAGCTGGGGTGGGTAGGCAAGGTGCTCGGGGGCAGGAGGGGCAGGCTTAGATCGCTTCTCCTTAGGTGATCCACTTCAGGAGGGGCCCTGTGGCAGCGGGAGGGAGTCAGATCCGCTGCCGGAGGTTTGGCTCCGCCGAAGCGCAGAGTTGGGTGTTTGCGCGGAGCAAGCAAGTTCCCCGGCAGGAACAGGTTCTCTTTGGGATTTCGGCTGGGGGATGGGCGGGGGAGATGGCGCTGGCGAGCGCCTTTGTTCCCCACCAAACTGAGCTCTGTTGTCAGGGGGCTCAGCAGCTCTCCCTCCCTTTGTCCTCCAGCCTTCCCGCTTTCCGAGCAGAGCTGTTAACTTATGACCTCCCAGACGCTAAGTCGCGCTTGTTGTGGGAACACAGTCCGTCAGGCCCCTCCGCTTTTGCAAGCCAGACTCGGTGGCTGTGCTTGGCCGGCGAGCCGCCCCTCCGCCCCGGCTCCCTCCCGCCAGTCCGTGGAGCGCGCACCGCCTCGCCGCCCTTCCTACCCTCTTCCGTGGGCCTCTCGCCCTTCCTACCCTCTTCCGTGGGCCTCTCGTCTGCGTTTGGCTCCGGCAACTCCGTTCTGCTAATCCTCTGGCGGTTTTCTGGGTTATTTAGGCAGATGTAGATGGAATCTAAGTGATCAGCAGGACGTGCGGTGAGCCCAGCGTCCTCCTAAGCCGCCATCTTGCCGCCTATCTACCACATCTTCTTTATCCATTAATCCATCAATGGACATTTGGGCTCTTTCCATACTTTGGCTATTGTTGATAGTGCTGCTATAAACACTGGGGTGCATGTATCCCTTCGAAACACACCTGTATCCCTTGGATAAATGCCTAGTAGTGCATTTTCTGCGTTGTAGGGTAGTTCTATTTTTAGTTTTTTGAGGAACCTCCATACTGTTTTCCAGAGTGACTGCACCAGCTTGCATTCCTACCAACAATACAGAAGAGATCATCTTTCTCTGCATCCTTGCCAACTTCTGTTGTTGCCCGAGTTGTTAATGTTAGCCATTCTGACAGGTTTAAGGTGGTATCTCATTGTGGTTTTGATTTGTATTTCCCTGATGATGAGTGATGTTGAGCATTTTTTTCATGTGTCAGTTGGCCATCTGGATGTCTTCTTTGGAGAAGTGTCTATTCATGTCTTTTGCCCCTTTCTTCACTGGATTATATATTTTTTGGGGTGTTGAGTTGGATAAGTTCTTTATAGATTTTGGATACTAACCCTGTACCTGATATGTCATTTGCAAATATCTTCTCCCATTCTGGCAGTTGCCTTTTAATTTTGCTGATTGTTTCCTTCGCTGTGCAGAAGTTTTTTATTTTGATGAGATCCCAGTAGTTCATTTTTGCTTTTGTTTCTCTTGCCTCCAGAGACGCATTGAGTAAGAAGTTGCTGTGGTTTTTGCCTGTTTTCTCCTCAAGGATTTTGATGGCTTCCTGTCTTACATTGAGGTCTTTCATCCATTTTGAGTTTATTTTTGTGTATGGTGTAAGAAAGTGGTCCAGGTTCATTCTTCTGCCTGTCGCTGTCCAGTTTTCTCAGCACCACTTGCTGAAGAGACTGTCTTTATTCCATTGGATATTCTTTCCTGCTTTGTCAAAGTTTAGTTCGCCATACATTGTGGGTCCATTTCTGGGTTCTCTATTCTGTTCCATTGATCTGAGTGTCTGTTCTTGTGCCAGTACGATACTGTCTTGATGATTATATCTTTGTAGTATAGTTTGAAGTCCAGGATTGTGATGCCTTCTGCTTTGGTTTTCTTTTTCAAGATTGCTCTGGCTCTTTGGGGTCTTTTCTGGTTCCATACAATTTTAGGATTATTTGTTCTAGCTCTGTGAAGAATGGTGGTGTTATTTTGATAGGGATTGCATTGAATATGTAGATTGCTTTGGGTAGTATCGACATTTTAACAATATTTGTTCTTCCTATCCAGGAGCATGGAATCTTTTTCCATTTTATTTGTGTGTCTTCTTCAATTTCTTTCATAGGCTGTCTATAGTTTTCAGTGTATAGATTTTTCACCTCTTTGGTTAGATTTATTCCTAGGTATTTTATGGTTTTTGGTGCAATTGTAAATGGGATCGATTCCTTGATTTCTCTTTCTGTTGTTTCATTGTTGGTGTATAGGAATGCAACTGATTTCTGTGTGTTGGTTTTATATCCTGCAACTTTGCTGAATTCATGAATCAGTTCTAGCAGATTTTTTTGGTGGAATCTTTAGGGTTTTCCAAATAGTATCATGTCATCTACAAAGAGTAAAAGTTTGACCTCCTCCTGGCCAATTTGGATGCCTTTTTTTCTTTGTGTGAATTGGTGATTTTATGTAGTAGTATGATGATTCCCTTGTTTTTATCTATGAATCTACTATAGGTTTTCACTTTGTGGTAACAACCTAACTTCAATTGCATATAAAAGCTCTACTCTGGGGTGCCTAAGTGACTCAATCAGTTGAGGATCCAACTTAGGCTCAGGTCATGATCTCACGGTTCATGGGTTCAAGCCCTGTGTCAGGCTCTGTGCTGACAGCTCAGAGCCTGGAAACTGCTTCGGATTCTGTGCCACCCTTTCTCTCTGCCCCCTCCCCTGCTCATGCTCTGTCTCTCTCTGTCTCTCAAAAATGAGTGATCATTATAATTTTTTTAAAAAACTCGACCCTTTCTTTTATGTTCTTAATATCACAATTTAACTCTTTTTATACTGTGTATCACTTAAAAGTTACACGAGTTGTAGTGATTTTTAGTACTCTGTCCTCTTTCATACTAGTATTTAAGTGGTTAACATACCATCTTATTACAGTATTAGAATATTCTGAATTTTACTATATATTTACCTTTACTAGTGTTGTATATGTTCATATGTTTTCATGTTACTAGCTAGCTTCATTTCAGTTTCAAGAACTCCTTTCAGCATTTCAGGCAGGTCTAGTAGTGATGGATTCCCTCAGCTTTTGTTTGTCTGAGAAAGTCTTTATTTTTCCTTAATTTCTGAAGGAAGATTTTGCTTGATTATGCACTTTTGTATGCCTTGGAAATGTCTTGTGTTGTTCAGGTTACAGCTGTATTCAAGATCTGTACCTTTCTGGGGTGCCTGGGTGGCTCAGTCGGTTTAGCCTCCAACTTTGGCTCAGGTCATGATCTCACGGCACATGAGTTCGGGCCCCACGTAGGGCTCTGTGCTGACAGTTCACAGACTGGAGCCTGCTTTGGATTCTGTGTCTCCCTCTCTCTCTGTCCCTAACCCACTCACATTCTGTCTCTGTCTCTCTCAAAAGTTAAAAAAAAAAATTAAAAAAAAAAGGAACTGTACCTTTTATATTATTTAGGAAATCTAAAATAGCTTAAAATATAAAATTTATATATATATGATTTTATTGAATTGAGAGTAGAATTCTATGATAGAACATTTTCCTCATGATTCTATGCCTTATAACCTAAATTAAAAATTAAAAATCCATTTACTTAACACATTAGTGTCTGAAACTTAAGCTTTGGCAGGATAATTTAGTTGTCAGATTCAGAAGATCTCCCAAGAAACTTTAAAGCATATAGAGAAAGAGAAGGATTCTGGTGTCACAAGATGTTATCTATTTTGTGGTAAACATAAGAATTCATGACACTGCTCACATCCAATATTTTCTTATTGCTAACGCATTTCTTAATTCTCTTATACTTCAAGTAGCTTTCCACTGCTAACATAAGTCTTACTTTAAAAAAAAAATTTTTAATGTTTATTTATTTATTTTTGAGACAGAGAGAGACAGAACATGAACGGGGGAGGGGCAGAGAGAGAGGGAGACACAGAATCGGAAGCAGGCTCCAGGCTCTGAGCCATCAGCTCAGAGGCCGACGCGGGGCTGGAACTCACGGACCGCGAGATCGTGACCTGAGCTGAAGTCAGACGCTTAACCGACTGAGCCACCCAGGCGCCCCATAAGTCTTACTTTAAAGCAAAGAACCCCACATAACTTCATCTGCCTAACTACAACATGCGGTCTAAAAATTAGACCAGAGGGCAGGAAGGTACAAGCACTTTATGACAAAAGAAAAGGAGCAAGACAGACATGTGATAGCACCATACTTGATATAAATTTCACATTTGCTCTGGTTCTATACCTCCAGCCTAAGTGCTCTTTTAGGTTCCACAGAAGAATGTTCTAACACAATAGGAGTAAGTACTCTGTGATGTCTACCTAACCCAGGGTGATGACAGATGGAAAAGATGAGCAGGAATAAATATTCCAAATTCTTACGTATGACTTTGTATTCAGGTATTTCTAAATGCTTATGAGGAAAGATGGCTAAAGACTTCAAAAGAAACAATGTTCCTTTTAAATATTTCTATGCTTACTTTACACTCATTCTTACAGTAAAATTTTAAGTAAGGTAGTTTCAAATCATTAATAATATAGCATAACAGTAATAGAGACTATTTTATAATGGCTCTTAAAATATAAGTGAACAATTTTAGAAGATATGAATGTATACAGCTTGATGAAGAGATTAGTATACTATCCAGGTAATATTTTTTCTGTGAGAAGAGATAAGTTGACATCTAAAGCAATCAAATTATTCTTTCAACTAGCTTGCTATTCCTTGAGATTAACATCTGTAGTCTTTGAGTGCTCATTATATCTAGATAGATGTGAAAATAAAAAGAAGTGGTATTGTCCTGGAAACTTCTAATCAAAGCAATAATAAAACTTTTTGGGTAACTAAATTTTTGTTTCCTTAATTAATAGCTGCTCTGAGTGAAAATTTGTTTAAAGGTGATAAACTGAGGAGCCTAAGGAAATCAATATAATTCAAAAGAAAAATGAAATGTTCTTGTGATATAAAATATGTACCTACCTTTGTGGAATGTAGAACATATGTTGGGGAGGTGGTTTATAGAGGACTCCTTCATACACAGGCCAGAGCCCACTTAAAATTCTGAAGAGAGAACTTTTTCCACAACCATTGGGCCCAGTTATCAAAAGGTGCATTCCTTCTTGTACCTAGAGTAAGAAATAGAATTATAAACTGCAATATTTAAAAGTGATTTCATTTGGCAGCATTTAAAAGCAATTCTTTGCAAATTTTGAAACACATGATAACCGAGGATTAGCAAGGATTCAAAAAATATATATATCAGGAGTGAGAACATCAAATTTGGCTTTGACTTTGCTCTGAGGCTAATAGCATGATAAGATAATCCAACTCCAAAGGAAATAGACCTTCTTGGAATGAGCACTGGATTTCTAAAATTTTAATTGAGGTCCTGTCATCAGATGTTATACACATATATAGAAACAAAACCACATGGGAAATAAGAAAGTATAAAATTTTAAATTAACATATATTAAATTTGACTTTATTTATATTAATATTTGACTAAATTTATACTGAACTCAAATACAACTTGGTTGTATTTGTCAGTTGGAGTTATTAGCTATAAAGCAAAGTTTATTCTAAGATCCAGATGGTTGGTTTAATTTTCTATTTCAGCAGTCTGAAATGTTACACAATCACAAAAGCTCATCAGAGAGATGAAATGATTCTAATTCTGTTTTGTTCACAGATGGGGAAAATACATTTACCAAGCCAAGAGAGAGGAAAGCAAGAAGACTATAATTTAGTCTTATGTCTAGGAATGGATTAAAACATATATATATATATATATATGTCATATATGTTATATATATGTTATATGTGTTATATATATGTTACATATGTTGTATATGTATAATATATAATTCTAGGAATGAATTAAAACATATATATATATATATATATATAATAAGTTATTTATCCATTATCAGTTGGATGCTTCTCTTTAGAATTCTCCATCTTATTTATCATTTAAATTTAAACAGTTAAGTTTCATGAATTCCCATTCCACCCAATAGAATCAGGAAGCTGTCAGGAAGATATGTCAACCTTACATATGTTGTATATGTATATTATATATGTTGTATATGTATAATATATAATTCTAGGAATGAATTAAAACATATATATATATATATATATATATAATAAGTTATTTATCCATTATCAGTTGGATGCTTCTCTTTAGAATTCTCCATGTTATTTATCATTTAAATTTAAACAGTTAAGTTTCATGAATTCCCATTCCACCCAATAGAATCAGGAAGCTGTCTTAGTGTGGTATTTAAAAGGCATTGTAAAAAAACAAGGAAAAAGAACAGCATTTAAAAATTTGCCTTAAGAACACTGATAAGAACATTTCTAAGAACAAATGATATTTTGTAATCAGTACTAAAAAGTGAATATAGCATCAACGTATGAAAGGCAGAAATCTGTATGCTTGTAGATACAGTTTTGTGTAATAAGGACACAAATATCTAAGTATCAGTGATATAGGATATGTCATATTTAAAACTCAATGATGAAGGAGTGCCTGGGTGGCTCAGTCTGTTAAGGGCTTGACTCTTGATTTTGGCTCAGGTCATGATCTCACAGTTTTTGAGATTGAGCACCGAGGTTCTGTGCTGTTAGCCTGCACAGAGCTTGCTTGGGATTCGCTCTCTCTTCCATTCTCTCTACCCCCCTCACCCAAAAAATAAATAAATAAATAAATAAATAAATAAACTAAAAAAAAAAAAAGAAAACTCAAAGGTGAAAAAACACTATATTATTTGCATTATGTCAGTATAAGGGATCACTTCCATGTCTACATATTGTGTATAACATAAGCTGGAATCTTCTTGTTGGAAGAAGGTGGTGGGAAGAGGAAGGAAGGGAAGGAAAAAAGGGAAGGATTGGGAAGGAGGTTAAGATAAAGGGGCTAGGGATGTATACAATAAGTATATGTAAAGCCAAAATGGTTCAGATTTATGTTCTGTCTAAATAATTAGATTTCCTTAGTAAACACTGATTGGATATCTACCATGTGCCAGACATTCCTCTAGGCACAAGGGCTACAGTGCTACCCAAGACACATTTCTGTTCTCATAGAGCTTATATTCCAATGGGAAAGACGGCAAGAAACATGTGAACAAAAATTAAGCAGTGATAAATACTTCTTTAATGGCAAAACAAGAAAGATTCATTTGGGAAAGATGGTGGCATTGTGGGGTTGGAGGTGGTAGGGGGGATGCTTCTTTTGAATGGTGGACAGGAAAATCCTCTTTGAGGAGGTAACGTTTAGGCTGAGCCTGCATGACAAGAAACAGCCAGTCAGAGCAGGAGAAAGAACATTTCAAGCACTGAAGGCAGCTACCACAAGGACATAAGACAGGAGTGAGCTTGAGTCTAAACATTTTACTATAGATATTTTTTTCTCCCTAATTGTAGCCAATTGAAAAGTTATTTTGATAGAATAGTTTGAAGAAAATCCTGGGAAGAACCCAGAAAGAATTAATTTTGTGATTTGTTGCACTCTGTCACTAAAGAGAGGGTTAAGGAAATTTAATTTTGTAGAAGCATAAATACCTCCCAAATGATTTTTTTAAAGGTATGTGGCATGGCAAAAGGCATATTCACAAAATATTTTAATAGCATCATTCTCTATTAAGAATTCTCAGAAATTTAACACATTTGAGTCATAATAGGAGCCTTTTCTATATTTGTATTATTTTATTAGCCTAAGTTTTCTTACGTTTAACAGTGAGTGTGAAGCAAAAATAATTCCCACATCATTGAATTTTCTTTATCAAATAGTTTTTTAATCCCATAATGGATAAGAACCTTTTCCTCTAGAAACCTGTTTCTCAATGTATATATAGGAAACAGAATTTTCATTATATTTTAGGGACCTGACACTTTTTAAATAAAACTCCCCGAGTCAGAAACAAAGCCAACTATCATAAAGTATACTATATTAACATATATCTTTGTAGAACTTCAAAATTGATGACATTTCATTAGATTAAGTATTTTTAAATTAATTTTGTATAAAAAACAAACTGAGCCCTGAATTTTTTCACAGAAAGAGTGCGATGTGTCCAGAATAATGTAGTTAGTAGGTGGTATAATTCAAGACTCTTAATACTATTTAATAAATGGAACAACAAGAATTGATACTACAAAACATAACCTGACAAATTCTGTATAATAATTCATAAATAAAAAATTGCTAAACTATTAATAAATAATGAAACATTCCATATATGCCCCTTCAAATGTTTTATTTCAAATCTACTTAAGATTATGGTGCATCATTAGCACCTAATTGGTACTCATGATCATATCCAACTAATTAAATCATTCTGTAAGTCTATAAATGGAAAAATAAAGCCTAACCAAATTGTAATTTAAATACAATTTCTCAGGCATCTGGGTGGCTTAGTCAATTAAGCGTCTGACTCTTGCTTTCAGCTCAGGTCATGATCCCAGGGTCATGGGATTAATCCCTAAATCAGCCTCTACGCTGAGGAGCCTGCTTAAGAGTCTCTCTCTCTGCCCCTCCCCCACTCATTCTCTCTCTCAAAACAAACAAACACAATTTCTCCTATATTTATTAACACAGAATTTTCCTATGTTCAGTACTTATCATCTTCCAGAACCCTTATTCATTTGCAAGCACATCTGTAATAATTAAACTTAGACTGAGGTCCATGCTGAAATCATTAGTATGTGTATTGTCATGTTTGTTAATTCTGTTACCAAGTCCAATCATGTCTTCATAAATTTAGATGCCTTCATTGTAGTCATTAATGCTTATCAGCAAATTATTGTGTGCTTGAATTCCAAAAATGTTTGTTCAAATTTTACAATGCTTTAAATTAGGGCCTCTGGTTTACTAAGCAATTTTCACTTCTTGGTTTTTGTTACCAAGACATAGAATAATAAATAACAACTCTTAATCTCAACAAAATTAAACACTAAATTCCAATCCATGAATCTTCTGATTATTTCTTCCTATGGAAGAGGTGATTATTGGAAATATAAATTATATTTAGAGAATATATAATAGCAGAAGTAAACTTGCTAATGACCTCTTCCTTACGTTTTAGTAAATACATTACAACATAGGCTTGTATATTTTGAGTAATCCGTATAAGAAAAAAATTAAAATCTTTTTCCAGATATTAATTTCTGAGGAATTTCTCTATTGTTCCCAAAAGTTACCTTGTATGGGCCCTCAGTGCACTGAGAAATTTTGATTTTCACCCCGGCAAAAAAGCAGTAGAAATCAAATTTCTCTTTCTCTTTGCTTTCTGAGGAACTGCTTCTGTAATTGAGCCACTATGCATACCTTTCTTGATTTCCCCTCCTTTCCATATGCTCCTCCAAGTACTTAACATAAGGTACATGAATTCTGAGTTGTTTTGTATTAGTGTGATGGCAACAATCAGAAGATTCTTGAATATCATCTTACTTTGAAGTTTAGCCTGGAAGCCACCACTTCTCCCGTTGGTGTAATTATGGGAACATTTTCACAAATAATTCCATGATCCACATCAATAACTCTTCCTAAAAGTTAAGGAATAGTTTAAGTTATAAAAGCTAGTATATGTTGTATCTACATCTCAAAAGAGGTTTAATGTAAATTTGGACATTCTGACACATATATTTAGAAAATATTTCTCAGAAACATTGTACAATAATCTAATGTCAACATCATAATGAGAGCATAATGAGATAAACTCTATCTGATATAACCTAGCTATATTCTTTATAATTGTTTATTTCACTAAATTAACCTTCCCTACAGAAAAAATACAATGCTGCAATAAGAGAATTAAGGTGTGGAATAACACAATTTTTTAAAATGTGATAATTAAAGTTAAGTTAAAAAATATAGAATAATGAAGAACAATAAAATGTTAGCTCTAATTCTGTATTTGAATTTTAAAAGCAAACAATTCATCCTGCCATATGTTCAGTTTCTAAAAATAATTCTAGAAATTTATTCTAAATAAAATAGCATAATTTTTTCTTGGTAATGTTAGTCACCACTCCTCAAATTGTGACACTAACTTTAGGAATAGTTGTTTAAATAAGTAAATATTAGTTCTTGGTAGCTAATAACAGTGATCTTCTAAAAAATTTTGGTTCTGTTGATAAAGTAAGCATTTCAAAAGAGGAAAATATAAAACATTTGCTTTAATACCTTTGATTTCCAATGTGTCACTGAGGGGTAATTCTATGTTAACTCCATTCTTGCTATGGTTTTCAGACTCTTGCATGACAGCAGCTCTCTTATAAATGCCTCTTTTTACTTCATCAAAGACCCAAAACATATTGTACACTCGAGCAGTATAGCCTGCTAATTCTGTGATCTAAAATCAGCACAGAGATAAAATAGAGTTAATATACTCCAGATAGACTTTTAAATAAATATGCAATCTATTAGCTTCTTGATTTAATATTAAAGATCTTATTTCATAATACATGAAAAAAAATACATCTGTTAGTGATAAAAAATAACAGAAAAGGCTTACCAAGAGAGCAAAATAACACAGTGTCAATGTAAATTTGATTGGAATTATAAAACCCATAAAAAATTATTCATTCAAGTGAGTGTTCAAAATAAAATGTAAAGATTTCAGAATGTTAGTGAGGCTTAAAATCTTCCAATCAAATTTCTGATTTGGCTCCTGTTTACATGACAAATTTTATTTCCAGAAAATTAGAAATTTTGTGAAAAGCTTAACGTCATTCAATGAAATAACAATCCTTTGTTTTGATATCTTTTTTCAATTTAAAATGGAAGATTTTAAATATAAGAAAAATAGGGGTTTTTTTCCTGATTATGAAACGAATGTTTTTAAGTCAAATTGATTGTCAAAATTCCTAAGCTTCGCCAAAGAAAACACTCCTGTCAGAGGATATCAATACTGGAAGTGAGCTCAGTGAAAAGCTTCAAATCCTTTTCAGTCCAAATCCCATAGTTCAGCTTCTTTTCCAGCCAAACATGATTTACATGCCCAAAGAAAAACATTAAATCTGATTTTTATTCTGGGTGAGATTAAAAATGAGATAAATCTCTGTTTTAGTCCCTAAGGCTCAGTAGAATGGTGCCTTGCTCTTATTCTGCCAGTTGTCCAATTTAGGTTGAATCCCTTGCTGTTTTTCTATTAAAATAACACCTTGTTGTTATCAGGGTAATGTGAAAGGTGACTCATCTCCTGTCAAGACCATCTTTCTCAGTGAAAAGAAAAGCACAAAAACCATTCCCTTATGGGAATATTTACTAGGAAATTGGTACCAACAAGCAAGGCATGTCACTAATAAATTGTGGAATAATACAACAATGCTGACATTTGTGTAAGATTTATGTGCGTGCAAAACCTAAGCCGTAAATGAGTATGGATAGTTATCAATAGCCTTCTAGCACACGTCTCTACTATGTGAGACGTCTGTATTTAGTATTTCATTTCTGTATATTAATGTTGTAACTATTTAATCGGTAATTTCTAAAATGTTATCTAGAAGAATCCCTTGAGTCCCCAAGTGGAGCAAAACAGAGCCAAGAATTAACAACATACAGATTCAAAAGAAACTCAGGCAAATGTAATTGCATAGAGGAAAAAATCCAAAATGAAATGTATGGGTCAGTTAAAGAAAGGCAAGAGGCAATGAGTTAATACGCTAGAATGCAAGGTGGAGTGGGCAGAGTGAGTATATGACTGTTGACAAATTACTTTGGGATACAAGGCAGGGAGTTTGCCCTAGGACTCTTACTCTAGAGAGGAATCTTGTTTCTTCTGGAACCAGCAGAGAGAACGCATGGTTCTTGCTTGTGCTGTTACAGCAATGGTAAGATTCTTTAGATGTGAACATTCTATGATCCCAAGTATATTCAGGGAAAATAAAGCAAAATGAAATTATTTCTTGTATTGGATACAATGTAGAAAAAACTAGTCAATTTCTTTCTGTGACTTAGGTAGCAAAGTATTTTAATATGAGATGTGTAAAACTTTGATTTGTCATTTAATTTTAATAAATGATTTATTACATCAAAAACCTATCTTAAAAATGATGTACACATTATCAAAATTATTATTTGAAAAGAAAATTTAAAGCTGAGTTGTTTTGGTATATGACCCTAAACAATCGGTTTTACTTTTAAAAAAAAAAAATCCTTTCAATAAATCAGTTGTTGAATGACACTGAAAACTTTTGTCAGCAAATCACAAACTTTCTTACTCTTTCATATGGTCTATTCAAGGCTGATTTAATAGGCAGATAAATTTATAATGATGGTCTGGTGATTCATATTGATACAAAAGCCAAAAGAGTAAATTAATGGTGAAAATGATTAATCATGGGAATATTATATAATATCTGAAATAAATAATTTCTAATTTTAACACTGTGACATCTTCAGGTCTTAATACCATTCTTTCAGCAAACATTTCTTGACCACATACAATATTCCAAGTATTAAAATGATTAGGACTGCAAAGATGAGTAAGTTAATGCTTTCCACTCAGGGTCTGGTGAGCAGATAGACAATTGTAATGTGGTAAAGCATCAGATTTACTGGGACACGGAGAAGGGAGACCCAGACTCTGCAAGGAAGGTGGGGAAGAAGGTGGAATCACAAGAGGATTTTATATGCGGTTGGTGAGGCTTGACTTGTCATGAACGATGAGTACAAGTTTGCAAAGTATATAAATGATATTATTGGCTAGCGGTGATTGAATTCCTTAATATGTGTTATTTTTATAATTATTATGATTTTTTTAATGTTTATTTATTTTTGAGAGAGACAGAGAGAGACAGAGAGTGAGCAGGGGAGGGACAGAGAGAGAGAGGGAGACACAGAATCCGAAGCAGGGTCCAGGCTCCGAGCTGTCAGCAAGAGCCCCACACAGGGTTTGAACTCACGAACCATGAGATCATGACCTAAGCCAAAGCTTGGATGCTTAACTCACTGAGCCACCCAGATGCCCCTGTTGTTTTAAATATTCTACATGTATTGACTCACAACAACCCTACAAAATCAATGCCGTCATTATCCCCACTTCACATATGAGGAAACAAATGCAGACAGGTTAAGGAACTTGATCAAGTTCACATAATTTGTAAATACTGGAGTAAGCTTTTAAATGTAGGTTCTCTGGTTCCAGAATCCACACCTAATAGACTTTTTTTTACAAACAGATATGTCATACTAGGGGCGCCTCTGCGGCTCAGTCGGTTGAGCGCCCTGCTCTTGATTTGAGCTCAGTTATGATCTCACTGTTCTTGAGATCAAGCCTTTAAGTCAGGCTCTAGCTCATAGGGCTGGGGCTGCTTGGGATTCTCACTCTCCCTCTCTCTCTCTGCCCCTCCCCTCCTTGTGCACTTACTCGCTCTGTCTCAAAATAAACAAATAAACATTAAAAAAAAAAAAAGAAAAGAAAACTATACACCAAAAAAGGGGAGTTTCAATTGAGAGTGTAAAACTCAAATAGTATTAGCATCAAAACACTTAGGAGTTGCTGCCCTTTATCTTGATTACAGTTTTAGGAATTTTTAGTAGAGAAAAGATGCTTTCAAAATGCTAAGTATATCTGATGATTTACATCTTTCTTGATTTTCAAATATTTTATTTTAATCAAATTGAAAACAAGATATGCAAGTACCTCTTTGTATGACGACATAATCCTTTCGATAGCATCAGCTCCAGAGGCCAATAAATTTCGAGCAGTAGTAAAGGCTTCTGTCCGTTCACTAACCATAGCTTGTTTTTGGCCATCTTCTAGATCTAAAAGCAAATTACAAAACTATTGAGTTTTTTCAAGTAACTATTTCATTTTTACAAATGAAATGGTGACTAAAAAACCCACGTGTAAATTTTTCATTAATATCAGCAATTTTCTAGAAATTTAATGAATTATTGAAAATACAGTATTTGTACTGGATTTTATTTAAAGCTTCCTTTCATTATTTTTTTAGGAGAGAGTTAGAGCAATTAAATTACCAATTAAGACTATTTTCATTTAGCATTTTTTCAAACCTTTCCAAATTCAACATTCAGCCCTTCTTACAGTTACACAATAAAATGCTAGTGATTTGTTCAATAAACTAGGAATAACTGGAATATAAGCAAGTATTTCTAGGGTGATTCCTTCAATAGAAATGTAAATTAGCTGATCTTCATAATCTAGACTTAGTTTATATGTTTCACCCAAACTGTACCTACAGCACTTCAAACCTACGATATTCCATTCACCTCAAGCATACAAAATTCTGTTTATCCTTTGGTATTTGCATATACCATTTCCTTGAAATGGTATATATACCATTAATATATATACTTACCGCACTTCCCTTCCTTTTTTTGCCTAGCTCTTTCTTTAAGAAAGTCAACTCTTTAAAAGAGATTTCCCTGGAAACCCTCGTCTGCCTTTTCTAATAATCTATAGGCTCCTTAAGAGTCAAGACTATTTTTTACTCTTTATTCCCAGTACTCAGCAGAGTGTCCAGCACAGAGCACACCTCAATGTGTATTGAATGCATGGATGAACAAATGGATACATGGATGAACATCCTAAATTACTGTCAAAGCAGAATTACGGTCAAGAGTAGGAGGTAGACTAGGTTTGAATGCAGGCTCTACTACTTAATGACAAATGGTAAGAGAAATAAAACAAGCCAATGACCTTCTTCATGCCTATTTTCTCATGTGTAAATGAGGGAATTCATACTACTATCTTAAACAATTGTATCTCAAAGGATTGTTGTGAGGTTTAAAGGTGAGACACAAATGAAGTATTAGTCTAATCCATAGCTGATAATAAGTGCTCTAAGTGTTAGCGGTGATTACTTTCTCTGGCTATTATTGCGTATGTACTCAATTTAGTCTTACTCTTCTCAATTATTCTCCCCAGTCATTACTTTATATTTCCCATCATCTATAGGATTCTCAACATGGTTCTCCTATAAATTATCTCTAAAGTTCTAAATTAAATACTATAATGAAAGTATTAGACTGCTATAGATAGCCACAGGCCCGTTTTGATATATAGTTCTCTCTGTTTTATCTCAGTGTAAAGTGTTTTTTTGTTTGTTTGTTTGTTTGTTTCATTTTTTGTGTTTTGTTTTCTACAACAGTGCAAATATTTAACTTGTGCCCTGCTAGGACTACCAAATACTTTTACCTTTACTTGCTCATAGACAGCTCAGCTGAGTTTGAAAGGGTTCCATGCATAATATAAGGTAAAATTCACTCAGCAGATATTTACTCAACAACTAGATGTGTTAAGAAATTAGGCACAGTATTATATGACATGCAAGGATAAATGTGATTTTCAGACTCTTTCCTTGGGGGACTTACAGTCTGGTAGGAGACAGAAGACAAGTTGCTAAATAACTACGCAGGGTAGCCTATGACAAGAGTTAGTGTGAGGTGTTTGGAGAGGGCAAAAATCAATTCTTGCTGCAAGACACAGGAAATGTTTCACGGAGCAGCCGACTGTGACAGAGGCCTTGAAGACTATGTACAATTAAGAAATCACAAGTACAGCGTAAGTAATGGCATAGAGAAAGGAAATTTCAAGCAATGCCAATTGGATGATAAATAGCCTGCTCATGTTACAGTATGGATGGTGTCAGGCACAGATTTCACTTGAATATCAGAATCACCGTGTGTCCATGGAGACATTTTATGATAATCCAATATGGTCCCTCCTGGCCCTACTGTTAATCACTGCTTTACAGAACTACCATTAGTCCCTTGAAGTTAGTTTCCTTGAAGAATGAAAAAAGAAAGGCTTTGAGTGCTGGTAGAAGTGAGGAGTGAAGGATGTGATTGGATAAATAGACTGGGAACAGAATGTAGATATTCTTAACACATTTAAATGTGATAAAATTTAGATAGCCACAAAAAAATTACAGAAGGGTTCTCAGCAAGCTACAAAAATAATGAATTGCTATATCAGTTAAAGCTCTAAGAATAGGTTTGGCTCATAGAGAATCTGGCTGATGATCTAAAATAATTATGGAATTTTATGAATTTAGGTTAAAAGGGGTTTGAGTAGCAGCTTTCATCAACAGCCTCTGTTAACAAGGAAAAACACTAGCACAGATGGATTTGTGCTTGATACGGCATGGTACTTTCCATGTTGCTTTGGCAGATTAGTGCTTACTGGGTTTTCTTCATGCTTTTAGCAACAAAATTACAAATAGCTGTGGACAGATTTCATTTGACTTTTATTCTATTGGTTGTTTTTTGGCAGGTACTATGAGGACAGTGCCAGTAGTATTTTGTCATGCATACAACAGCCAACTGCATAACTTCTATGAAAAAGCCAAATTCCTTAGTGGCAGAATATAAATTCATGACCCAGGGCACTCACGTATTTTGTATCATAGGTCAACAAATTTTATTTTCCTCACCAAATAGTTTCAATATTTTGTCAAATGTTTCTCATTTAAGGATGTAATATTTAACATTATTTGCTCATTTTACTTCAGCCTTTCAGCTCTGCTAATAAAAGTATATATTGAAAGATGGTGACATCTGTTATTCACTGCAAAGGTGAGAAAAAATTTAAAAACTAAGGTTATGTCATGATGCACTTGTCAAAAACCCTACAGCTGTACAACGCTAAGAATAAATCGTAATGTAAACTATGCACTTCAGTTAATAATGTGTGCATATTGGTTCATCAGTTGTAACAAATGTGCCACACTAATACAAGATGTAAATAATAGGGGAAGCTGTGAGGGAAACTGGATATTTATTTGGAACTCTTTGTACTTCCTGCTCAATTTTTCTGTACACCTAAAACTGCTCTAAGAAAATTAAGTCTATTAATTTTTTGTTTAAGTAGGCTTCATGCCTCAAAGCAGGGTTTCAACTCACGAGTCGAAGATTCAGATCTGAGCTGAGATCAAGAATCGGACTCTTAGCAGGTGACTCTGAGCCACCGAGGCACCCTAAGTCTATTAATTTTTTAAAAACTAAAATAGTAGGTTATTCCTCTGTACTTTTTTCTTTGGACTTATAATCTGAGTTTAATTCTTTCCACTTGAATTTTATCTTTATCACATTGACAAATCTCAGCAAAACTTTATGGTCTTTCCCTACCTCACACTGTATAAAATTTCAATTCTAATTGGATTGAAGATCTCAATATGAAATGAAAAACCAATAATTTTCTAGAAGATAAAGTAGGAGAATATCTTCATGGCCTTGAATTAGGCAAATATTTCTTGAATAAGACATAAAACCACTAACCATACACACAAAAATGATTGATAAACTGAACTGGTAAAATGATCTTCTCTTACACACTATTAAGAGACTGAAAAGGTAAGAATAGAGTGGGAAAAGATATTTAAGATTGTGTGTGTGTATGTCTGACAAAAGTCACATTATAGAGTACATAAGAATTTTTACAAATCAATAAGTAAAAAACAGAAAAGTCAATTTAAAAGTGAGCAAAAAACTTATTGGCGCTTCATAAGAAAAGCTATCTAGGGTGCCTGGGTGGCTCAGTTGGTTAGGTGTCCGACTTCAGCTCAGGTCATGATCTCGAGGTTTGTGAGTTCCAGCCCTGCACTGGGCCCCACATTGGGCTCTGTGCTGACAGCTCAGAGTCTGGAGCCTGCTTTGGATTCTGTCTCCCTCTCTTTCTCTGCCTCTCCCCTACTTGTGCTCTGTCTCTCTCTCTCTTTCTCTCTCTCTTTCAAAAATAAACATTAAACATAAAAAAACAAGAAAAGAAAAGAATAATAATTAAAATGAAAAAAACCAAAGTAACTTATTCATGAGTTGGGAGCCCAGTGTCAGGCTCTGTGTTGGCAGCTCACAGCCTGGAACCTGCTTCAGATTCTGTGTCTCCCTTTCTCCCTGTCCCTTCCCCAACTCATGCACGCGCGCACGCACGCGCATGCTCTCTCTCTCTCAAAAATAAACACTAAAAAATTTTTTTAAAAAGAAAAGCTATCCAAATGGCCAATAAACAAATAAAAAGTGCTTAATCTCTTGGGGCCTGGGTGGCTCAGTCAGTTGAGCGTCTGACTTAGGCTCAGGTCATGATCTCACGGTTTGTGAGTTCAAGCCCTGCCTCCGGCTCTGTGCTGACAGCTGGAGCCTGGAGCCTGCTTCGGATTCTGTGTCTCCTCCTCTCTCTGCCTCTCCCCTGCTCATGCTCTGTCTCTCTGTCTCTCAATAATAGATAAATGTTAAAAAAAAAAAAGTGCTTAATTTCATTAGTCATCAGAGAAATGCAAACTAAGGCCACAGTGATTTACCACTATGCCTAAAATGAAAAAGACTGACATCAAACATCGACAAAGATGTGGAGCAACTAGAACTCCTATGTGTACTGTATGATACTATTTATACAAGTTTCAAACCCGCAAACACTAATGAATGGTCAGTAGAATAATTGCCTTTACTGGGGCATACTGGGAACAGGAGTAAGTGGGACTGGGGACAGGGGGCTGAAGATGGGAATAAAACTAGCAAGGAGCATGGGGGATTCTGGGATGTAGGTAAGTTTCTATTTCTTGGGAGTGGTAATTATTTATATTTGTTAACTTTGTGACAGTTCATTGAGTGGTACACTAATGATTGGGTCCTTTACTGCATGTATGTTATACTTTAAAAAGTATAGCTGTGTAATAGGCATAGCTAATTACAGCTAAAAAAGTATGTCTTTCTTATGTTTTGGTAATTATTGTTACAATAAATTGGTCAACAGGAGAGGAATTACATCCAAATTGACCCATAATATAAAATTATATTCCAATGATTTGACATTAGAATATGAGACACTAACACAACAGGAGTTATAACTATGATTTTGTGGGAGGTACATTTTAGGAATAAAAAACATCACCCATGTTACTAGGTGATGATAGAGTTTAGTTCAATTCTTAAGCGCAGTATCTGTCAGTTGCTATTTCTGCTCTGCCGCCTTACACTAGCAGACCACCAACAGGCAGATACTACCGGTAGTGCTAGTGGCTTAGAAGCCTGCTTCCCTGTTATATGCCTGTGATAAGATCCGGTAGGAGAGAACTGAAGTAGCTTTCTTTGGCCTTGCCCAGAACTGTTCTTGATACGAACAGAAGAAAAGGGGCCTATAACATTAAAAAATTGAGATGATACCAGGTGGCCAACAGACATATGAAAAGATGCTCAAAAATCCCTCATCATGGAGGAAATGCAAGTCCAAACTACAATGAGATATCACATCATACCCATCAGAATGGCTAAAATCCGAACACAAGAAACAGCAAGTGTTGGCAAGGATGTGGAAAAAAGGAACCCTTTTATACTATTGGGGGGATGCAAACTGGCGCAGTCACAATGGACAACAGTATGGAGGTTCCTCAAAAAACCGAAAATAGAACTACCCTGTAATCCAGTAATTGTACTCCTGGGTATTTACCCAAACAATACAAAAACACTAATTTAAAGGGATACATGCATTCCTATGTTTATGGCAGCGTTATTTACAATAACCAAATCATGGAAGCAGCCCAAGTATCCATTGATTAATGACTGGATGTGGTATGTACACACAATGGAATATTATTCAGCCATAAGAGAAGAATGAAATCCTGCCACTTGCAACAATATGGATGGAGCTAGAGAGTAAAATGCTAAGCGAAATAAGTCAGAGAAAGACAAGTACTGTATGATTTCACTCATATGTGAATTTAAGAAATTAAATAAATGAGTAAAGGTAAAAAAAAAAAGAGAGAGAGAGACACACACAAACCATGAAACAAACTCTTAACTATAGAGAACAAAGTGATGGTTACCAGAGGGGAGGTGGTTGGGGGGGATGGGTGAAATAGGTGCTGGGGATTAAGGAGTGCACTTGTCATAACGAGCCCTGGGTGATGTATGAAATTGTTGAATCACAATATTGTACACATGAAACTAATATAACACTGTATGTTAACTACACTGGAAGTTAAAATAAAAAAAAAATTGGAGATTTTCTTCATAGCATTTCAATCTCTCTTTTGACACCAGATAAAAGTAATATCCTCTAAAAAATAAAATAGAAAATATACATAATTAACTATATCAGTGCTTCTTTTTCAACCATATGGCCACATGATTACTTAGTGTCAAACCAAGTTAAATCCCTTCTAGAGCAAGTTCCAGTATCTAATATGGAGGCCACATGGTGACAGGGGAAAACATAGCGCACTAGGAATTATGGAGTGCCTTCCATCCTTAGTGCTTCCACTAACCATTTGTGTGAATGTAGGCAATTCTGGGGCTCCAGAATAGATGACTTGGAAGCTTCTCTTCCGATGTGAAAATAGCATGATTCTGTATGCAATTTTGTAATGGGAACTTGAACATAAACATAATCCTGCCCTTACCAGAAGATTTCACTTAAAGCTGTAAGTAAATGGTATAACAAAACTACTGCAGAACTATTTTCCTTTTCTCCTCCAAAAAAAAAAAAGAAAGAAAGAAAGGAAGAAAGAAAAATTGTGCTCCTATACTTCTGATTTCCTAATCATTTCCAAATGCTTTGCTCCTTTAACTATGAGAACCATGCCAGCAAACATCTATTGACCATTTCTTATGAGGCAGGGAATATTCTAAGTTTTACGTATGTCAGTTTTAATCCTCATAACAACCCTGCTATAATTTCCCCCATTTTGGAAATGAGAAAATTGAAGCACAAAAAAGTTAAATGATTTGCCTGTAGTCACAGCTTTACCTAGTAAGCAAAAGGGCCAGCATTTGAACCCAGAAAATCTGACTCCAGTGCCCACATGTTAAGAATATAATAAATATTAACAATTGCTTCCACCTAAGCTTTTACTATTTGCCAAGGACTGTTTATTTTTTTTTCTTTTAATTTTCTTTTTTTAATTTACATCCAAATTAGTTAGCATATAGTGCTACAATGATTTCAGGAGTAGATTCCTTAATTCCCCTTACCCATTTAGCCCATCCCCCCTCCCACAACCATTCCAGTAACCCTCTGTTTGTTGCCAAGGACTGTTTCAAAGCACATTAAATACTTTACATATAATTTCATAACAATTTTGTAAGATATATATTCTTATCCCTATAGTTAAGATGAGAAAACTGGGACATAGAAAGCTTATGTAACTTTCTCAAGGATGGTTAAGTATTAAACAGCAGAGTGAAAATTTGAGCGGTGGCCTGCTTCTTTCTTCATTCTATCTTTTCTCTATCCTACTTTTTCTCCTTTTCTCTTTGTCATTCCTCTCTTTTTATAAAAAGTTTATTTATTTTGAGAGAGAGAGAGAGAGAGCACAAGTGAGTGAGAGAAGGGTAGAGAGAGAGGGAGAGAGAGAATCCCCAGCAGGCTCTGTGCTGTCAGCACAGAGCCCAACTTGGGGCTGGATCCCATGAACTCTGAGATCATGACGTGAGCTGAAATCAAGAGCGAGATGCTTAACCGACAGACAATTAGGCACGTCTGCCATTCCTCTCTTATTCACCCATTTCTTTTCATGTCTTTTTGTCTTAAAATATACAGTATCATATACTTCATTCATCTCTAACATAGAGGGCAATGCAGGGCATAAGTGTAAATTAAGATTAAAGACAAGAGTAGAATATAGGGCATGTAATTCCAAGACCCAAGGGCTCAAAGCTATGTCATTATCTAAAAAAATAAATAAATAGGGGCGTCTGGGTGGCTAAGTCAGTTAAGCATCTGACTTTGGCCCAGGTCATGACTCATGGTTCATGAGTTCAAGCCGCGCATTGGGCTCTGTGCTAACAGCTCAGAGCCTGGAGCCTGCTTCAGATTCTGTGTCTCCCTTTCTCTCTGCCCATGCCCCACTCGCACTCTGTCTCTGTCAAAAATAAATAAACATTAAAAAAATAGATAAATAATTTTGTCTGAGTAAAATGGTAAGCTAATATTTTTGTGTGTTAAATCATTGTAGGTCAAGTACATTTAGTAAAAATATACATATAAACATTATAAGCATCATACAGTAACTTTAGAAGTTACAGAAAATATTGAAGCATACTTTTTTTCATTTTTTTTCAATATATGAAGTTTATTGTCAAATTGGTTTCCATACAACACCCAGTGGAAGCATACTCTTATAATGTTGACCTGTGAATTCATTTTTTGTCTATTTAATTGTCATATTGCTTCTCTTTGTATAAAATTTTCTTTTAAAAGAAACTTTAAGGGGCACCTGGGTGGCTCAGTCAGTTAAGTGTCCGACTTCGGCTCAGGTCCTGATCTCATGGTTTGTGAGTTCAAGCCCTGCATTGGGCTCTGGGCTGACAACTTGGAGCCTGGAGCCTGTTTCAGATTCTGTGTCTCCCTCTCTCTCTCTGCCCCTCCCCTGCTCATGCTCTTTCTCTGTCTTAAAAATAAATAAGCATTAAAAAAAAATTTGAAAAGAAGCTTTGAGAATTACTTTGTTCATTTGCATAAATGTTATCATTATCATAATTTCTATTTAAAATTTTAATGTTGTTTCTTTAGTTTAATAAGGCATGTTTTAGAATTTATAGGGTTTATTTTTAAATATCTTATTACATCTTTAATTTTCTGAGGAACCTCCACACTGCTTTCCAGAGCGGCTGCACCAATGTGGATCCTGAGAAACTTAACAGGAACCCATGGGGGAGGGGAAGAAAAAAAAAAAAAAAGAGGTTAGAAAGGGAGAGAGCCAAAGCATAAGAGACTGTTAAAAACTGAGAACAAACTGAGGGTTGATGGGGGGTGGGAGGGAGGAGAGGGTGGGTGATGGGTATTGAGGAGGGCACCTTTTGGGATGAGCACTGGGTGTTGTATGGAAACCAATTTGTCAATAAATTTCAGAAAAAAAAAAAAAAAAAAAACTTTAAGCAAAGTCTTTAGGTTCGCTAAACCGAGTTATACAAAATCTGTGGTCTGAGAAGCTGCTGTCAATATTATAACTGGATATTATATATAATTTTGGCATATCAAAAATATTTACAATAAAGCCAACACATATGGTCAAAAAAAAAAAAAAAAAATAAATAAATATCTTATTACATCACCTATGAAAGTAAGATTGTTAGATTCTTTGCATACATTGTTTACTTCCAACTGGTCTCTGTAGGGTTAATTTGTCACCCACTAATAGCTGCATTTTCTCTGTTCTTTGTTGAATACTCCAGGGTTTTCTAATAAGACCAATGCTTCTAAGGACTAATAGAACTACACCATTATCTCATCATTGGGGTTGTCTCTAATATTCCTCATATATGAAACCTTAAAAATACCCCTACATTTAAAGAGACTTACTACAAATATCTGCTAATTTTGTCAAGTTTCTTAGTAAAACTAATCTTAAGACCATAGGTTTTGAAGTGTCTTTTTTTCTCTAATACTCTTTTGAAAAGTAATTTATTTTATTTCATTACGGAAGGATTAAGTCTAAAAATATTATTACTAACAATACCTTTTTCAATATAAACTTATTAAAATGATTTTTTTAATAAAATTTTAAAACAGATAAAAGTCACTTTCCCTAGCAGTCTAAATGCACTGGCTATTAGACAGTTAAGTTATGGAGTTTATTTGGTATATGTATAGCACTCATCACAAGGAATTGACGAATCTAAATTTACTAAAGTGAACAATTTTAGGTTAAGAATGACCCAAATTTGACAAATATTTTTGTAAGAATTGGTTAAAGCATTGAAGCACTGTTTCAAAACATTAAAGAAAAGGTAATTTTGTACTTGTTTTTATTAGACGACTTCCAATGAATAACTATTGATTCTCAATTCCATACCAAAAATAACTGTAACTATTCTGTTACACTATATTCTGTTATACTATTCTTAGTGTTGCCTTTTGTTTTCTAGGTAATAATTTATCACCATGTATCAAGAACATCAAGAGTATGCTCTGTACTGTAAAAACATTATTTTACTAAAGTCTCACAATTCTCTGAAGTAGTGCTTCTGATTTTCATTTTATAGATGAGAAAATTGAGTTTTAGAATGTTTAATTAACATGACTAAGAGGATGCAGGCAAGAAGAGGGAAAGCCAAGAGTTGTCTTACTAAAAGCCCACGCTTTTCTCTAGTGCCTTCAACACCAAGGCCCATTTTGGTCGAGTGGTTTCTAAAGAGGAAGGGGAATATTTTATATCAGTGGAAGAGCAGAGAATGATACTTCTTTAATCAATTCCCTCCTGTCCCTGCCAATTACAACCCAAACTCCCATCTTAGGTATTACACAACATTTTAATGTTGTCCTTCTTGCCCTTATATTTTTCATTTATTCCAAAGGATGAAAATGTTGGCAAAAACCATTGAGATGGTGAGAGAATAGAATTAGATGCCTGCAACTTGCCAACTCCTACTTCCACAATGCCACTAAATCATGCTACCGAGGAAATTATCTACATTACCTACAAGTAGAGAAGACCTTGCTCTATGGCATGAAACACTCCTTGAAACAATATTCCTGGTTCCTTCATGTAGTCAACCAGTTCTTCAAATCACAAATCAGGACTAATCCAGTTATAGAATATCTATAGACTAAACGCATAGGATGTTCAGAACTGAAGTTTACAACACATGCGGAAAACTTGTATAATACTCTTTTTGAAGGTATTAATTTGCTTTGAATATAAGTGCAAACTAGGGAATCATTTTGTATTAGGCAGAATAATTAAGACTGCTCAAGGTCAACTTCCAGAAACACTGCATCAGAGATCTCTGAAATATCTCAGAACTAGAAAGGTGTTTTGAGACACTTCTTTTCATATTGCTGGTCTTATTATTGGATGTTGCAAAGTCTGCCATTGTTTCTGACCAATAAATGACCATAGAATAATGACTATATACACAGTTTCACTCACACAAAACCAGCAGTGACACCTTCAAGAGAAATAATCTTAAACATATAGTTGAGATTGAGCATAAATGCCATTACCACCATCGGCAAAGCCAGTTGCAGTGATAATAGGTACAGCCACCATAATTAGTCCACTGCTGCTCCAAACATACTTCATCAAGAATTGTTCTATCATGATATACCACAAACGTTTGGATAAGATGAGGTTCATTTGATCTGCTAAAGCTTTGTAACTTTTCTGGAGTTGCTTCATTTCTACCTATGGAGGGAAACAGAGATAAGAATTAACTCAGCATGAGCTATAGAATTAAATACTGTATGTTTGAGGACTTTTTAAAAAAGATAAGTACATATTATTTTGTTTTACTTAGGATATTATTATCTATGATCTAACAATGAATGAATATAGATCACTATCAGAATTAGTCATTATTTTTTAATTTTGGTCACACCTGTATTATTTTTAAAAAACCATGATACTCAAGTCAATAGAATATTAAGTATAAAATACATATAACTGATTTACAATTATGATTTCAAAATTATATATATAAGATGTTAAGATTAAATAATATCCTGTAAGACATGAATAAGCAATGTTAGAACCTTATCTTTCTTGATCACACCAAAAATACCTAAAAATAAAGATGTGACACATATACGTGTAATTAGACTCCATTTTTGAACTAACTCAATTTACTGGATTTTGTCTTAAATGCAAGAAGCCTACAACATGCTGTAATTTACATCACTGAGTTCAATGATTCAAGAGGAATGACCAATCAGTATGATTAATATAACGCATGAGACCAATTTTCAAGTGGCAGTAAAAGTCCTAAATTTGCTTTAAATTGTCTTCTTCAGGTTGCTGTTACTTTAAAAGTATTTTGATAATTGATGATGCTTCAAAAATTAAATAATGCTGCTTGATAATTAAAATACCATCTTCAATTTTAGAATTCCTTAATATTTCATTTGTGAAGTCATTTGTGTTAAGATTTCAGATTCATCACCTTAAAAATTTCCATCATACTTAATATTCTGAAGTTACTTTAATGCACTGCCTGCTTATGTAATTAGGCTAACTATTTTAGGGATCTGCTTCATGTTGAAAATCTTTAATATTTAAAAATAACATTCTGGAACTCTTTTTCTCATCCTCATTTCTTCTCTAATCTTAGCTTTTCCCTGAAAGCTAGACAAAATTTCATTTCACTGCCTCTTTTTATTTGTGTCAAAATATGCTACTGAACAGTAACTAATAGTAATGCAAATGCTATTTGTGAGACACATTCTCCTGCAATTCTTAGGACTGAAGTCAGTCCATTGACCAGGCAGGCAAAATTGTCAAACTTGTCTTTCATGTAAAAGCATCGGGTTTGGTTTTTTTCCCCCTTCTTGAAAAACAAAAGAACAACAACAACAACAAGAATACCATCCTAAATTTTCCATCCCAATGGAAATGTGTTTACTTAGTTTCCAAACAAACATTTTCTTCTAATGCTCTAGGACTAGTTAGAATTTTTAGTTTTAAGAAAATGCTTTAGAGAAAATTCTGAGCATATTTGGGTACCTGAGGCTAAGCAGGCTGTTTTTCAGATTGTTGGATATCTTATTCTTATGACACTTTAGAAAAGTTTGCACTCCATAGTTCTTTAACAGCTTGTAATTGGAAAGGTAAGGAAGCATATACTTCAATACAGGTTTAGACGTCATAGAAATCTAAAACGCTAAAGAAGTGGGTCCATCGACAGTACAACAGATGGTATCTAGCACTGCAGTGGCAGCTGGAAGAGTCTCACATTTCACCCATCACCTTAATTTCTATCTTACCTTATGTCCTCTGTAAAAGGCAATTTCTTCAACATTGGCTATAATTCTGGAGTGCACATACCGCAAATAGCCTTTTCTGTGAGCTTCTTCAGCCACCAATTTGCCAAATTTGGGAGAGCAAGCTTTCAAAACTTTAGCAGTGGCATATACCACAAGTCCCGCTAATAGGGTGGGCCCAATTGGGCTCGCTCCTCTGGATGTAGCAGTCTGGATAAGCGTATAGGAGGTCAAGATTACATCTAAAATAGGCTTGGTCAGATTGGAGTACAAGTGAGCCACAGACTGGGAGAACATCATAATATCCTCAGTAAGAGACTGGTCAGGGTTTGCCAGCCTCCCATCCATATTGATCACCTTATAATAAGTCTGATTTGTAAAATAGGTTTCATAGGCATGGTCTACCAGGCGAGTTCTGAAGGCCAAAGCCAATTTGCACTCCAGGTACCTTATTGCACTGTTAACAAAGGTGGCAGGGATGGCAATCATAAGCCACTTGATTAATTTGATGATGAAAGTTCGAGGCTTCTTTTCCACAATGCTTTTCACGATTTTTCCATCCAGACCAGCCACATAGATCGATAGAAAGGTTCTTGAGATTAGAGCCACTGAGTGAAGGCAGAGCCAGCCTGTTTCAGTGGTCACAAGTTTTGGAAAGAGAATTTTACGAAGTTCTAGTAGCTGTTTGAAAAAATCTGCATTCACTCCAGGACAAGGTTTTTTACAAGTGTTCTCGGTGCAATGCAGTATTTCTCTGTTCTCTGCAGCCGGATAAACTGCTTCTTTTTTCTTCCTGTGGCCAGATTGCTTTAAACGCTTGCCAATGACGGGATAGAGTGTTTTCAGAGCATATGCCGCAGCCACCAGGCAGGCAGCCCTTTTAGCAGCACTCGATCTGGTCCATTTCACCCGATCAGCTGCTGCATTTAGCATATTTGTCATTTTCCCAGTTACCCAAACCGGCTTCAAAAAGAATTGGTTTTAAAAGATCATGCTCCGCTGGAATCCCCAGCAAATGTTTCAGAAAGTCCTACAGCGTTCCATAGTCTGCAGCCTTTCTCCTCTTCTGTTGTTTTTGTTTTTGTTTTTGTTTTTGTTTTAATTTCGTTCTGCTGTGACAGATGCAGCAGACCTCAGACTCCACTGCATCTACGGGGATGAATCTCTCAGAAGCTCAAGCTGCACCAAGCCGCCCCAGGCTCCTCCCTCTCAGGCTCCTCATTGGCTGGCAGAGCGGTGGGACCTTGGAATCCTCGCTGCCTCCCTTTGAACCTTGAAAATGAGGAGAGAGCAAAACGAATTACATCCTTAACCGGGAGTTCAAAGAGTTAAATGTCTATTTTTGGAGAGGTCGAATCAGGGCAGCTGCTGGCGACAAAACCTGCCCTTGCTACTGAGCATGCTCAGCGTCACTTAGAAACCCACAGAAGTTTCAGGATATACGTCTCTTCTCTAAGGTTTTAGTGGATACCACAAGGGGAAGAGCAAAAAGGAAGGGAGATTTTCAAGAGCTGTAAAACGAGATGAGGGAGAAGGAACGAGGGAAATGGGGGAGGAGGGACAAGAGTGTCAACATAAAGAGTCTGAAAAGAGTATTGAATGAATCTAAAATGGAGAGAAAAGAAAGTGACAAGTGTGGAGGCCACTGGAAAAAACAAAGTATCAAATCCTTAGATATGATCTTTGGTGCCGCTGCCCCAACCCCCATTTTGTTTTTTTCTGTGATTCCACATGAAGTCCTAGAACCTATCAAACAAGTTGTAATTGAGGATATTCCTTTTTGTGGGTGTTTTGTTTTGTTTTGTTTTGTTTTGTTTGGGGGGGGGGGGTGTTTGTTTGTTTTTGGTAAATAGAAGTCTTCTGTAGTATAAAAAATAATTATTTGCTATACTCCCATCCGTATGTTTACTTGTCCTTATAGTAAAAATCTTCCAACTCCATAACGGCTATTTTTAGCAATGGCGCATATTTATTTACAATGTAACTATTAAATAAACGAGTGCAAGGTTTCACTTCTATCTCCTTCCTTGTGTCCTTTAGATAGTTGTTACTTGGAGGTATGTGACTCTATAATCAAAAGTTAACCATTTGGGAATCCAACCCCAGTTAGATGGTAGAAATAGCTTCTCGAGAACCTTATTTTTAAGAGATTTTGTTTGTTTGTTTGTTTTGTCTTTTTCTAGCTTTTGTTAAGGCTTTGAGATAATTTGATTACTTCCCACTTCCATTTTTGTTATTTGATAATAACCAAGAGCATTAAAAAAATTCTCTACATCACGAATGGAGGACTTAAACTGCTAAATAGCCAAGCAAAATTTTGCATATTTAAAAAAAATGTAAAGGGCCTTTTTTTTTTTTTTTTTGGTAAGGATGAGTATATTCTTGAATATGCAAAAACATTTTTGCTTCCCCATCCACCCCCATACACAACATACATACACATTTCTAGTCATCTGGAAGCCTGGGAAAATATGCATTAAACTAAAATGGAGGTTGGCAAATTACAACCCAAGCAGTGAGCCAAATTTGGCCCTTGAGCCAAGAACAGTTTTTACATTTTAAAGTGGTCAAAAATACATCAAAAGAAGAATAATATTTTGTGATGTAAGACTTTTATGAGGTTTTTATTTCAGCATCCAGAAATGAAGTTTTATTGGAACACAGTCATACCCATTTATTTATTGTTTATGGTTTTCAAGCTACAGTGACAGAATTGGGTAGATAAAACAGAGCCTAAATATTTACTATCTGACCCCCTTCGGAAGAAGTTTCCCAACCTCTGTGATAGAATATATAACCTGTCTCAGTGTTGAATGATTTTCATTTTCATTTTACTATGAGTAAAGAACTATTCTGACTTTTATAAGTAACAATATTCTTAACTTTCCCATGTACCTATATTAATTCCAAGAATCATCACAGGTCTCTTTTCATTTGTTTGCATTCAATTCAGCAAATTTACTAACATGTGAGTGGCAAAGTCATGCAAGTCTCTTTGATAGCTGGCCATATTAGCAGCACAATCATTCCATTAAAATTTACAAACTCTGTATGTAGAGATTGTAGTGTTAAGGTGGTTATTTTCAACATCTTTTATTCCTAATCTCATGCTTTTCATGTGTCAAAATGAGGCTGTCTTACATTTATAAATTTTAATTCTTTATATCACATCTCCTGACTGTGACAGGAGAAGTGGAGGGCCAGGGTAACCTTAAATGGAAGTGACAGGAGGATGTTCAGCCAGACAGAATATGCTACACAGAGGGATGTGTAGGTCAGAAAGCAGCCGGCAGTCGAGGCAAGTGGCTTACATCACTGGAGGCCAAGCCAATGTATAGAAGGAGCAGTGCAGGGGGAATCTAGAAGCATAGAACATTAGAGATCCAAATGGGTCCACACTTAATTGTAGGTAGGTCAGTTTACCAACTGATACTGACACTGAGGTGCAGAAACAAGTTTTTAATGTCTTGGAGCGAAAGACTAGGTATGAGGAAAATAAGATAGAAATTTGGTTGCTAGAATTGTGGTATAAGGAAGGTTGAAAGCCAGTTACTAGAACTGGGGAAAAGGTCAATGTGAGATATGACTTGATGTTGAGCCCCTTAAGTACAGATCTAATTAAAACCCTTTAAATTCTACTCCCATGCTTATATATATTCAAGGATATATACAAAACATATAAAACTATATGCTTTAAAAGTGTAAAACATCAGAAATGATTTTTATAATAAAGACATCTACACATAAATAACAATATATATTGTAGATAATATATATGTTGTATGTTTATATAGTAAATCACCAGAAAGTAAGTAATTTTTAGTAACAAAGATAAATTAAGGTTTAAGAATTTTAGATGGATTTCCTTTCAACAAATGGTAAGTAGTATTTCATCTGTGCTGTATTTCTTTCTTGAACTGTTTACTGACCCAAGAGATTACCTAATTGCCCTACTGGCCCTAAAATAGCACTGTGTTTGACTCATTATCTATTGATCATGCTAGTCTTATTCATGTGAGGTATAAAACAACACTGAAAATGAGATCTTAGGTCAACATTTCAGCTGTTATAAATAACCACCTAATAATTAGTTCATGAGGAAATGTCTTTTGCTGTGAAGGAAAACCCAGAAAATATCTTGTCTGAAGATGTGTCTCCTAGATTAATTTTTCCTTAGCGTAATTCACCACTTCTACTGCCTCCCTGTGACTGACTGGAAGGAAAGCAGTAACTTTAGTCAGGGAGAAGAGATGTTTATATCCAGCTCCCAGTTCTTGATTTTTTAGTAAATTGGTTAACCACTCCTTTATGTCCTTTCCACATACAATAATATATCAAAAGTCAGTTAATCTTTTAGCAAGTTATTTTACCCTTTTAGTCAATTTGTTCCTGTTCAAAAAATGTTGAAAGTAGGAAAAGCTAATAACATTGGGTCGTTGCTTCTAACTTAACTGTATGGTTTAGTTACTGAGAATGACCAGCTATACAATGTGGAAGATTGATTTGTTCTGAAATGGCATATTCACTCGGTCTAATTCAAGCCAATAATAGATATACTTTGATGAATTTTTATTATAAAAATTGGTATTTATATCATTAAACAAGATATCTACCCTGGGAGGTAATCCTATTTAAGTATTTATTCCCAATGACTTAATAGAAGATATTTTATATTTGAAATTATGAGATATTCCCTAGGTTAAATTCTGGGAAACGATCTTGACAATTGGGGAACGGGTGGAATTACTTTGTGCATTTTTGGGGGGACAAGAGATTTCTAGTTTCCAGCCAAAATATCATAGAGCAGGTTGTAGGATAAATGTTTTATGAAGATATACAAACATAACACAGAAATGAATAGCAAAATCCAATTTTTGTTTTGAGATTTTTTTTTTTCGTTAAGAAGTTGAGAGTCTTTGGGCCTTTACAGCTTAAATAAAATTTTGATCACTCTCAGAAACTTATAAAAATGTACCGAAGAGTAAATCACCAACGTGCAATGTTTCTAATAAACACAACTGTTTACGGAATATTAAAACCGTATGTGAAAGATATTTAAAGGAACTGGATACAGAGTGATAGATAAGCAGGAATGCAAACATTATCTTTAGGGTTAGGAATCTTATAACTTTCTCTTTGCCTTCTTTTTCTCCCCCAAGTCTGATCTTTGATCTGAAAAAGAAGGCTGAGACCAATATAGAACTAAATGAAATTATGGTGGCGGTGGCCTGAAACTCTAACCCTGTGGCCACAGTCCGAAACTTCATTTACTTAGGCTTCCCTTGCCTGAGCGGTTAAAACTGCTGATTCCTCTTCCCTTAGGCGGACTGGCTGCTTTCCCACAGGCTCCCTTGCCGCCCTATCAGGCCACTGGCTCCGCAGAAACCGCAGAGGCTTTCGGGAGGCTAACAAGCAGCCAGCCTGGGCGCAGAGGCTGTCGGGAGGCTGGGCCGTCGGCCCTGGGGCGGGGCGGAAGTAGGTGGCCGAAGCCTAATAAATTGGCTGAGGCTGAAGAAGTTGTGGCTCCGTACACAACCCAGGCATCTGAGCTTCCAGCCTCTGGCGCTTCAGACGTTTCGGGGAGATGAACTGGGTCGGGGGATCCCGGTGAGTTGTGTTGCTGGAGCTTGAGACTGGAGACCTTGAGTCCCTGGACGTTCATTCCCATAATGGCGCCTCTTTCCTAGGCCGTCGAGGGGCGGGGATAGCTTTAGCTGGGGAGAACTTGTAGGCGTGGGTCTTTTCATCGGGAGCCAGGAAGGGCGACCCTAGCCACCACGTCTCTGTTCTTAAACCAAAAGCAAGCGGGCTTCTCCCCGCTGGCTCTTCAAAGGCTTCGCGTGTGGAGCCGCCCACCGTGGGTGAAGCTCTCGGCTCTCCCTCCCAGGTGTCTCACATCTTCCTTCTCTAACGAGGCGTCTCACCGCCTGAGCCCTCTTCTACCTTCTTCCCGCTCCTGCCCCTCTCACTTGGAAAAGGTTTTCTTTCTAGGACTGTATATATTTTTTTCATGAACTTGGACTGTATTGCGGAAACGACCATTTCCTGCTGCCCCTAAGTTCCTCGGTGGGGAGAGGGGCGGCAGTATCAATCGTATATTTAGTTTGTTTTTTAAAGGGAGGTAAGGTGAACAGTTTCTATGGCACTATCTCACAAGATAATTTGCGATTTGTTTTGTATTTAGCATTAATCATCTAAAGCGTGATGGGTTGGCAATTTAGTTTTATATAACATGTTCATTCCTATTGGCCTAAAGTCCACTAGGATGGAAATAATGTAGGCCTGTAATTTCATTTGATGAAGAGAATTGTTTTGATTGAAACACTAAACCATTGAATACAATTTTTTTTTTGTCACAGGTGGACCCAGGTGATGTGGTTAGAATGTAACACATTTACATTCTAAGGAATTTTGTAAGGAGAACGACAGCTTTTGTGTTCACCAAGTATTGTAATTATGCCCAGTAATTTTAGCAGGAGCATTTATCCTGTTGAAGAATATGTTAGCATTGTATGTTAGAAATTTATCTGAATTATTTCTGGCTGGTGTTCTAGCATCACACTTCCACTTTGGAGAAAACTGAAAATTCACTTACAGGTTTCACAGGATTTTGGTTGATAGATGATTATAATTTGATGTTTTTGAATTTGAAATTCTTCAAAATGTGAATAATAAATGAGATTAAATCATTTTACAAATGGTTAAGTACTGTTACAATGTAGGTGCCATTCTGTCCTATATTTAAAACTTCTGGCTATTCTAGGAGTAATATTTTAGTTGCTATTAGGAGGACACAAAAGCAAAATACTGCAGGAAAATAGTAGTTGTGTTTCTCAAAATGAGGTAGTGCTGTGCCTGGATGTAGTAAAGTTTCATTTTATTTATTTTGAGAGAGAGAGCATAAGAAGGAGAGGGGCAGAGAGAGGGAGGGAGGGAGGGAGGGAGAATCCCAAGCAGGCTCCATGCTGTCAGCGAAGAGCCCCACTTAGGGCTTGAACTCACGAACTGTGAGATCATGATCTGAGCCAAAATCAAAAGTCAGATGCTTAACTGACTGAGCTCCCCAGATGCTCTGAAAATATATTTTTAAACTTAAACATGGATACATTATGGAGTAAAGTGCAAAACTCTTGCAATATTACAATAACATATGCAATTTTAGATAAAATTTTCTTGGGTGAATGGGCTCCTTAGGTCAAACCCTATATTGGTAATGAAAACAATGAGTATCTCCACTTTCTACTATCACAGTAGACAAGGGTGGACAAGATGAGTTGATCATGGTTTATGATCATGAGGCCTGAAGGATCTCAGAATCCAAGACAGTGCTCAGTAACCACTACTAGCTTAATTAGAGCTATTAGAGAATAGACATTTTAATCCATACCCCAGTCCATCTTGAAGTACTTGTTTATTACCCTCTGTTATTAGGATTGGTTTTGGTTGAAAATTCTGAGAACTGTTAAGAACTTATAGATAAATAATTGGAGAACACTTACAAAGCTCCATTAGAACTGCTCCCAAAGAGCATTCAACATTAATTAAACAAATAGATTTTTCACATGCCTACCTGTTTAGGACATGGTTAAGCCCTACGTGGGGGAGGGGAGTTCAGAAAAGGAAAAGATATACTTTTGAGCCACAAAAATAATCAGTGGTAGAATGGTGAGAATAGAATTTGGTAAATGACTATTATACTGAAAAGAATAGTTAAATAGCACTTAATAATAAAATGAGCCTTTTTTTTTTTTTAAGGTTATTTTGAGAGAGTGAGTGAGCAAGGGAGGGGAAGAGAGATAGAGGGTGAGAGAATCCCAAGCAGGCTCTGAGCTTACAGTGTGAAGATGCAGAGGTCAATCCCAAGAACTTGATATTATGACCCTATCTGAAACCAAGAGGCAGATGCCCAACTGACTGAGCCACCCAGCTGCCCCAAAATAAGCACTATTCTAAGTGCTTTTTCAAAACTAGCTCATTAACAAGATCCTAATGAGGTGTATACAAATGCTACCCCCAGTTTACTGATGGGGAAACTTACACACTGTTAAATGTTAAGTGACTTGCCTAAGGTCACCCAGCTAATCTGTGGTAGAGTTAGGATTTGAAAACAAAGTGCTTAACCACTCTGTTATGCTGTGTGGGAACATGAGTATTGTAAAAGTGGCACACATAAAGGGCTGTGGATACTTAGGGAACTGAGAAACAATTACGTTAAGCCTTGAAAGATAGCAATATTGCACAGAACAAGCATCACAGGGAAACGATGAAGCACAGGTTCTTAAAAGTTGAAAAGTAGGTGAGATAAATAATTAATCAGATTAGAGACCTAGTTTTTAGCAAGGCTTAGAAGAGATGGGTTGAGAGCAGAGGTATTATAGAAACTGAAAGGATTATTCGTTAGACAGCAGGTGGGTCTGCATTAACACAGGAAAACAGGAAGAAGCTTTACAATGTTGTTAAGGGAATTAAAGAAGCAGGCTATAGCAAGTTTATGTTTTGCTCGTAGCAATCTGATTGCATACACAAAATAGAAGCAGAATATTCTTGTATATGATAGGAACCTGATATCTGTTAAGTTTAATTGCAGAATCATTTCATGGGAGAATCTTAGGATTGCAAAGGTCTACAATTTTTCTTGGCCTTAAACAAATTTGGCATTTGATTTTTTGCTACTCTTCTGTTTAGGGACTCTATTGGTCATATGTAAAATTTTTTTTTATGTGAAATAAAAGAAGGTAAAGAGTTGGTGGCTATGGAAGAAGTAAGCTTCCCTTATTTTCCTTTTTAAAAAGAATGTTTATTTATTTTTGACAGAGAGTGAGCAGGGTGAGGGGCAGAGTGGAAGGAAAGAGAAAGAATCCCAAGCAGGCTCCTTCACTGTCAGCCCAGAGCCTGATGAGGTATTCAATCTCATGAACCTGTGAGATCATGAGCTGAGCTGAGATCAGGAGTCAGACACTTAACCAACTGAACCACCCAGGTACCTCTTATCTTCCTTTTTAAAATTACTAAAATTAGGGGTGCCTGGGTGGCTCAGTCAGTTGCGCGTCCGACTTTAGCTCAGGTCATGATCTCACAGTTTGTGAGTTCGAGCCCCATGTCGGGCTCTGTGTTGACAGCTCAGAGCCTGGAGCCTGCTTTGGATTCTGTGTCTGCCCCTCCCTCTGCCTCTCCCCGACTTGTGCTCTGTCTCTCTCTCTCTCTCAAAAAAAATAAATAAATAAAATGTAAAAAAAAATTGTTTACAATTACTAAAATTGTTTTATTTGGCTTTAATGTTATGGATTGTGGACATTTTTGCAAGATAGAACATTTCATTTCAAACAATCTCATTTTGGGTAGAGATTTGGTCTAAGCTGAAAGTAATTTACACCTCTATGATCGCAATTCCCAATCAACTGTCTGAGACTTGCTAATCAGTGATAATGTCAGGTTTTTCAATTTAATGGTCTGTTCTTTCTTTTTTTCCCAAAATTATATTATTTTTTTAAATTTTAAAATCCACCCCCTCCCTCCCCCCCCCCTCACGTCCTTTCTTGACAGAGTTAAAATATCAGTGTCAGTCTTGCCAATTAAAAAAAAATTTTTTTTTTACTTGTCTGGAAATCATTGACCTACAACTCTAATTCTTGTTTTGTATGATTTATAAGTCACCACTAAGAGCCTGTATTTTTGTAGTCAGGTTGAGGTGTAAATTTGAGACCGAACAGGTATAACTACTGATATTTTTAAGTTTGGAAACGATTCTATTTTCCTGTTTATTCATCACTGACGTGTTTCACCAAATTCATAGCCCCTTAGACATGAAAGTGTTAGGAAGATGGGAGAGGAGGGGAAGATAAAAAGCTGTAGCCAGTCTTTGGGCCACAACATGCCTTTTAGAATGAGCTTGACTGTAGATGGGCTATATAGCACTATATATGAAGTATAAGGGAAAAAAATTTTAATTAGGGGAAGCTTACTTATTTTAAAATAAAACTTTTTTAATGTTTATTTTGAGAGGGAGTGAGAGTGAGCAGGGAAGGGGCAGAGAGAGAGAGAGGGGGGCTGAGAGACAATCCCAAGCAGGCTCTGTACTGTCAGCACAGAGCCTGATGCAAGGCTTGATCTCACCAACTGAGATCAGGACCTGAGCCGAAATCAAGAATGAGAGGCTTAACCAACTGAGCCACCCAGGTGCCCCTAGGGGAAGTTTATTTTTGTAACTTAGATTGAATAATGCAACCAGTGTCATAAGAGGAACATAGATAAAAGCCTGTTTAAATTTAGGTGAGGGAGAGGTTTGCATTAATAAATGTAGGTCTGGAACATTTGTGCAGAATATTTGTTAAGTGCTGTGGACCAAGCACTGTGCCAGGTGGGCGTGCAAAGTAACAAAATTTAATTGTTTTCTGAGAGATTCGTATTTTATTGGGGGTGGGGATATGACATGCCATTAGGTTTGAAAACATTTAAGATAAGGGGCCAGAATATATGATTTAAAAAATAGATACTCTGAACGATACAACATAGGATAGTTTTAGCTGAAGCTTTGACAGCCAGAAACAAGTTTAGATGGAGAAAACAAAGAAGCAAATAAACATTACATAAGTAGTTGGAGATAAAATTATAATATTTAAATATTTAAAAATGTGTATGGGTCTACTTGATGGTGAGGTTGAAAGCCAGACTGAGATGTTGAAATTTGATCTGTTAGCTACTGAGTCATATAAATTTGGAAGTAATACAATAAAAATGGTATTTTTATGACTGTAGTATTAGTGTTTTGTAGTTTGGAATGCAGTGGGAGAAAAACTCTAAGATCGTGATACCAGTTGGGAATCTGATGGGGGGAAAAATCAATACTATTTTTCCGTATTCTGTGATTCTCCAAATCAACAGCAATCCTAACTCACTTGTATGTTTCGGGGGGGGGGGGCTGTGTGAATTTGGGTTCGTTACTAAACCTCTCTATACAAGGGCAGATCCAAGTGGTGAGGAACCTTCTGTATGGAAAAATAATGCAAAATCATGACTGCAAAATTAGATACAGGGCTTGGAAGGGACATTTTTATGTTAAGGCACCTGAAGCTTAACCTTAATTAACTTTACAATAAATTATTTTTATAGTAAATTAGTCTCTGAACATCCTTTTCCTTATCTGTTAAAGGGGGATAATACTTAAATGCACAGTGAACATTTCCATTTGACTGGTGCAGTCATGATTTATATTATGGTCCTTGTGGCATGTGCAGTTTAGCATTTGTCTTGGAGTTTTTGTTTTTGTTTTTAACTTTTTAATGTTTATTTTTGAGAGAGAGACAGAGCACGAGTGGGGCAGGGGCAGAGAAAGCGAGACATAGAATCCGAAGCAGGCTCCAGGTTCTGAGCTGTCAGCACAGAGCTGACACGGGCTCAAACCCACGAACCATGAGATCGTGACCTGAGTAGAAGTCAGACACTTAATTGATTGAGCCACCCAGGTGCCCTGATGGAGTTTTTGTTTTTTAACTAAAGAAACTACCATTACTATTTCTGTTAAAATGAGCCCACGTAGATTCAAGGAATGGCCTATTTTTTTAACCTCTGCCATGGTCTGAATTAGTACATGAGCCACTCATGCCATGAAGAGATTTCTCACTTTAACATGTGGTTAAATCCAAAGACCTGCACTGATAACCCAGGAAAGACACTTCCCATATCGAAAAATAACTAACCTCTCCTTTTAAAGATAGTGTGGAGGGCACTAGCTGATAATGTGCTGGGACATGCGCAGCTAGGGACAATTAATTTGCCGGTTGGGGTTGTGAAAGTATTAAATGCTGCTGTTCCTGCTGGCCACTTGTACCAGCTAGTTGTGCTGTTGCATGCTAAAGTCTGAGACATGTGTATAGCTGCCATACCTGGGGGTGGGGTCACTATGAAGCTTGGGAAATTTCAGGTTAGGTGTAAGTGAAATACTTGTAAGGAATACAAGGCTAATCAGTCCTGCCAGAGAGCATATTAAGAGTAATAGGAATATTGTTGCTGTGATGCTTTCTGTCAACTTTTTTTTTTAATATTGTTTAGTAATGGTTTTGTAATCTTTTTGTAGCAAGGACCTCACATAAAGGAAAATTAATGCTTAATAATAAATTATGTACTGATACTTTGTTTTCAAATTAAGTTGATGATGGACTTACACACAAAAATTTTACCAACATTTAGCATCTCTTATGTTTTATCATTGAGCACATGACAAACCAAATAAACAAAATCTACTGAAAAAGCATCCAGATTTATTTTCAGATTTAGTAGTTATTTTAAGAATATCATAGCGGCAAATAATTTGACACGTGTAACTGCAGAACATTGAAGACAAAATTATATCTGCAGTGATAATATGAATACACATTTGATAGGTTATAGCATCATGTGTAAAACAGGATTCTTACTAAATATTATAACCTGTGTGACTAATGTATACTTGGATTGATTGTGGTTTACATATCCCAAGAAGCTTGATATTTTACCGAACAGAAACTGCAGTTTTCAGAATTTCAAACAATGTTATATATGCACAATTAATATAACTGAATTACAGTTTCTAAGACAACACTAATGTTGAAAAAATGCTTTGGTGTGCCATTATAAGCTTTCTCTTTTTGCTGTCTTTCATTAATTGAATTTCATAATCGCTTGAGATTTTGAAGAATGACTTTGTGAATTAATGTGTCCTACATTGTTTTGAACATTTTTGTAAGCAAATATCCTAAATTTTGAAGACATTTTGTTCAAAAACATCTTTATTCAAAATAAATAAATCTTTATTCTATAAATAGAATGGAAAAACTTCAACTTTAGAAGCTTTAGTGAATTATTGAAAATAAAATTTTTATGATTTAATTGGGAATAGCCTGAAATATACATTTATGTTGAGATATCATTCACTTTCCAAAATCTCTTCCACTATGTGATCAGGAGAGGGCTGTTCATGTTTATCATTACAGCCTGTGACTGTGAAACAATGTTTTCTTTGTGAAAATACTATAAAAATTCAGTCTGCAAGAACTTATTTAAATTAGGCTGTGTATTTTGAGTATTAGATTTCTGCTTTAATTGATTTGACAATTTTTTTTCAATACCTTACCTTTTATAACTCACACATCTCTAAAAACCTTTTTCTTGTATTATAAGAAAAAAATCTACGTAAAAGCCATAATGTTCTAACATATATCATTACTATTCCTAACACATCAGGTAGACCTGTTTTAGTTTTGTGGAAAGCCAATGTAAGTACTTTTTCTAGGCTAGTTACTGTCCTGAATCTTAATAAGCTTGCTGGCTAACAATGTTGGATTATGATGTTTTAGATTAAATTGGTATCAATGTAACATAAGCCATAAACTATTGTTTTTCATTGGTTAGTTATTGCTCTGTTTATTTTATTTACATTTCACACTTTTAATCACACTTAAGATAATATTATAAGATCTTAACAATCTGGAAAGTTTCCTTTGCATGGCACCATGCCACTAAAAAATAAACTAAGCGGCAAACTAAAAAGCAAAACAAAAGAAACAGAAGCAATTCAATACTGACAAGACAAGACATATGACACCCATAGTATTTAATTCATAATGTAGTTTCAATATCTCCTACATCCTCCCATGTAAAATGTGTTAGTGTTGTTTTTTTATCTTTCTTTGTCAACCTTATTGTCGTTTTGTTTTTTTTTTAAGGAAGTATTTCTTTAGCCTTTTCCTTTAAATATGTTCTTACTAGAAAGAATAGCAAGGGGCAGAATACTCATGATAAAAGCATGCTTTTATTTCTTAGTGTGTTTCTGTGTCTCTCTGTCCCCCTTTTCCACCTTCCCCTCCTTCTATCTCTTCTTTCCCTCCCTTAATCTTTTTACACCTATTTTACTTTATTCTTTCTTACAAAGAATTATGTAACAAATATCCATATTCCTGCTCTCCAGAATTAATAACCTGTAGAGTGTTCTATGAAGGGTTATGACCTACTACTGATTTTCTTTTAGTATGTAGCTATAAAGGCAACTAATATTGTTCATCCTTTTATTGAAAGAGATGGTTACAATAGCTTTCTTGAAAAGTCTACTTTCTTGAATAAAGTAATGATTGCTATTAAAAAGATGAGCCTCATTTTCACTGCCCCACTTCTAATAACTGGTAATTTAAATTTTAAGGCAAAAACTAGAGAAACTCTTAAAGTTATTTTTTTATAAAGTACATATAAATTTCATGAAGAAACTTGCATATAATTAAGACCTTGAAGGTATTGAAAGTTTTGAATACAGAAGTGTGGTAGGGAAAAAAATAAGTGTGATGGGAGAAGTGTCCATATATGGAGGAGAAAATTGTATATTTTAATTTGGTTGGGTGTTGGAATACATGAAGTAGAAGAACAGAAACAAGTTTGAAATCTGAGTTGGGAACAGACTATGGAAGCCATGTTCCTAAATGATAATCAGAGATG